>NW_027286763.1:0-267500 GCF_022747635.1 Hetaerina americana
AATGAACAACAATACGACACCATGGAAACATTTTTGTTTGATTTTGTCGAGTGAGATTTTCACCTAGAACCCAAAGGGGGCGGTATTGGCACTGGCACTATTCATGGAAAAATGTGAAAAATTAAATTTTCTAAAATTAAAATAAATGCCTTCTATACACCTAAAACATTCACTCTTAAACAGAAGATTGTGGTTTTTCGCAATTTTTTTAGAAATTTGGGCTCTTTTAGTAACATTAACAACCCCGCTGAAGCATCTTTTATGCTCATTTCTTGTCTTTCAGGATTTATTCTGGGTTTTATTTTGTTTATTTGATGAAAATCAACAACAATACCACCATGGAAACATTTTTGTTTGAATTGTGTTGAGTGAGATTTTCACCTAGAACCCAAAGGGGGGGGGGTCATTCATTTTCATCAAATAAACAAAATAAACCCAGAATAAATACTGAAATACAAGAAATGAGCATAAAAGATGCTTCAGCGCAAATGTTAATGTTACTTAAAGAGCCAAAATTTCTAAAAATATTGCGAAAAACAACAATTTTCAGTTTAAGACTGAATGTTTGAGGTGTATAGAAGGCATTTATTTCATTTTTAGAAAATTTATTTTTTCTCCTTTTTCCATGAAAAAAGCCAATTACTCCCCCTTTGGGTTCTAGGTGAAAATCTCACTCAATACAAAACAAAAAAAATGTGTCCATGGTGTGTATTGGTTTTCATTTTCATCAAATTAACAAAATAAAACCCAGAATAAATCCTGAAAGACAAGAAATGAGCATAAAAGATGCTTCAGCGCAAGTGTTAATGTTACTAAAAGAGCCCAAATTTTCAAAAATATTGCGAAAAACAAAATTTTCAGATTTAGAGTGAATGTTTGAGGTGTGTAGAAGGCATTTATTTCATTTTTAGAAAATGTATTTTGTCTCATTTTCCATGAAAAGTGCCAATACCCCCCCCTTTGGGTTCTAGGTGAAAATCTCACTCGACACATTTCAAACAAAAATGTTTCCATGGTGTGTATTGTTGTCATTTTCATTAAATAAACAAAATTTAACCCATAATAAATCCTGAAAGGCAAGAAATGAGCATAAAAGATGCTTCAGCCGAAGTGTTAATGTTACTAAAAGAGCCCAAATTTCTAAAAATATTGCGATAAACAACAATTATCAGTTTTAGAGTGAATGTTTGAGGTGTATAGAAGGCATTTATTTCATTTTTAGAAAATTTAATTTTTCACATTTTTCCATGAAAAGTGCCAATACCCCCCCCTTTGGGTTCTAGGTGAAAATCTCACTCGACACATATCAAACAAACATGTTTCCATGGTGTGTATTGTTTTTCATTTTCATCAAATAAACAAAATAAAACCCAGAATAAATACTGAAATACAAGAAATGAGCATAAAAGATGCTTCAGCGCAAGGGTTAATGTTACTCAAAGGGCCCAAATTTCTAAAAATATTACGAAAAACCACAATCTTCGGTTTAAGAGTGAATGTTTTGATGTGTATAGAAGGCATTTATTTCAATTTTAGAAAATTTAATTTTTCACATTTTTCCATGAACAGTGCCAGTGCCAATACCGCCCCCTTTGGGTTCTAGGTGAAAATCTCACTCGACAAAAATCAAACAAAAATGTTTCCATGGTGTGTATTGTTGTTCATTTTCATCAAATAAAAAAAATAAAACCCAGAATAAATCCTGAAAACAAGAAATGAGCATAAAAGATGCTTCAGCACAAGTATTAAAGTTACTAAAAGAGCCCAAATTTCTAAAAATATTGCGAAATATTTTAGAAATTTGGGCTCTTTAGTAATATAAATAAATTGGCACTTTTCATGGAAAATGTGAAAAATTAAATTTTCTAAAAATGAAATAAATGCCTTCTATACACCTCAAACATTCACTCTAAATCTGAAAATTGTTGTTTTTTCGCAATATTTTAGAAATTTGGGCTCTTTTAGTAACATTAACCCTTGCGCTGAAGCATCTTTTATGCTCATTTCTTGTCTTTCAGTATATAGTCTGGGTTTTATTTTGTTTAGTTGATGAAAATGAACAACAATACACACCATGGAAACATTTTTGTTTGATTTGTGTCTATTGAGATTTTCACCTAGAACCCAAGGACTGGGTATTGGCACTTTTCATGGAAAAATGAGAAAAAATAAATTTTCTAAAAATGAAATAAATGCCTTCTATACACCTCAAACATTCACTCTAAATATGAAAATTGTTGTTTTTCGCAATATTTTTAGAAATTTTGGCTCTTTTAGTAACATTAACACTTGCGCTGAAGCATCTTTTATGCTCATTGCTTGTCTTTCAGGATTTATTCTGGTTTTATTTTGTTAATTTGATGAAAATGAAAACCAATACACACCATGGAAACATTTTTGTTTGAAATGTGTCGAGTGAGATTTTCACCTAGAACCCAAAGGGGGGGTATTGGCACTTTTCATGGAAAAATGAGAAAAAATAAATTTCTAAAAATGAAATAAATGCCTTCTATACACCTCAAAATTTCACTCTTAAACTGAAAATTGTTGTTTTTTCGCAATATTTTAGAAATTTTGGCTCTTTTAGTAACATTAACACTTGCGCTGAAGCATCTTTTATGCTCATTTCTTGTATTTCAGTATTTATTCTGGGTTTTATTGTTTTATTTGATGAAAATGAACAACAATACACACCATGGAAACATTTTTGTTTGATTTGTGTCGAGTGAGATTTTCACCTAGAACCCAAAGGGGGGGGTATTGGCACTTTTCATGGAAAAATGTGAAAAATTAAATTTTCTAAATTGAAATAAATGCCTTCTTTACACCTTAAACATTCACTCTTAAACAGAAAATTGTGGTTTTTCACAATTTTTTTAGAAATTTGGGCTCTTATAGTAAGAATAACACTTGCGCTTAAGCATCTTTTATGCTCATTTCTTGCCTTTCAGGATTTATTCTGGGTTTAAATTTTGTTATTTGATGAAAATGAACAACAATACACACCATGGAAACATTTTTGATTGATTTGTGTCGAGTAAGATTTTCACCTAGAACCCAAAGGAGGGGGTATTGGCACTATTCATGGAAAAATGTGAAAAAAAAAATTTTCTAAAAATGAAATAAATGCCTTCTATACACCTCAAACATTCACTCTAAATCTGAAAATTGTTGTTTTTCGCAATATTTTTAGAAATTTAGGCTCTTATAGTGACATTAACAAATGCGCTGAAGCATCTTTTATGCTCATTTCTTGTCTTTCAGGATTTATTCTGGGTTTTATTTTGGTTATTTGATGAAAATGAACAACAATACACACCATGGAAACATTTTTGTTTGATATGTGTCGAGTGAGATTTTCACCTAGAACCCAAAGGGGGGGGGTATTGGCACTTATGGAAAAATGGGAAAAATTAAATTTTTTAAAAATGAATTAAATGCCTTCTATACACCTCAAACATTCACTCTAAAACTGAAAATTGTTGTTTTTCGCAATATTTTTAGAAATTTGGGCTCTTTTAATAATATTAAAAATTGCGCTGAAGCATCTTTTATGCTCATTTCTTGTCTTTCAGGATTTATTCTGGGTTTTATTTTGTTTATTTGATGAAAATGAACAAATATACACATCATGGAAACATTTTTGTTTGAAATGTTTCGAGTGAGATTTTCACCTAGAACCCAAAGAGAGGGGTATTGGCACTTTTCATGGAAAAATGTGAAAAATTAAATTTTCTAAAATTGAAATAAATGCCTTCTATACACCTCAAACATTCACTCTTAAACAGAAAATTGTGGTTTTTCGCAATATTTTTAGAAATTTGGTCTCTTATAGTAAGAATAACACTGGCGCTTAAGCATCTTTTATGCTCATTTCTTGCCTTTCAGGATTTATTCTGGGTTTAATTTTGTTTAGTTAATGAAAATGAACAACAATACACACCATGGAAACATTTTTGTTTGATTTGTGTCGAGTGAGATTTTCACCTAGAACCCAAAGGGGGGGGTATTGGCACTTTTCATGGAAAAATGAGAAAAAATAATTTTTCTAAAAATGAAATAAATGCCTTCTATACACCTCAAACATTCACTCTAAATCTGAAAATAGTTGTTTTTCGCAATATTTTTAGAAATTTGGGCTCTTTTAGTAACATTAACACTTGCGCTGAAGCATCTTTTATGCTCATTTCTTGTCTTTCAGGATTTATTCTGGGTTTTATTTTGTTTATTGGATGAAAATCAACAACAATACACACCATGGAAACATTTTTGTTTGAATTGTGTCGAGTGAGATTTTCACCTAGAACCCAAAGGAGGGGGTATTGGCACTTTTCATGGAAAAATGTGAAAAATTAAATTTTCTAAAAATGAAAAAAATGCCTTCTATACACCTCAAACATTCACTCTTAAACAGAAGATTGTGGTTTTTCGCAATTTTTTTAGAAATTTGGGCTCTTTTAGTAACATTAACAACCCCGCTGAAGCATCTTTTATGCTCATTTCTTGTCTTTCAGGATTTATTCTGGGTTTTATTTTGTTTATTTGATGAAAATGAACAACAATACACACCGTGGAAACATTTTTGTTTGATTTGTGTTGAGTGAGATTTTCACCTAGAACCCAAAGGGAGGGGTCATTCATTTTCATCAAATAAACAAAATAAAACCCAGAATAAATACTGAATTACAAGAAATGAGCATAAAAGATGCTTCAGCGCAAATGCTAATGTTACTTAAAGAGCCAAAATTTCGAAAAATATTGCGAAAAACAACAATTTTCAGTTTAATAGTGAATGTTTGAGGTGTATAGAAGGCATTTATTTCATTTTTAGAAAATTTATTTTTTCTCATTTTTCCATGAAGAGTGCCAATACCCCCCCTTTGGGTTCTAGGTGAAAATCTCACTCGACACAAATCAAACAAAAATGTTTCCATTGTGTGTATTGTTGTTCATTTTTATCAAATAAACAAAATAAAACCCAGACTATATACTGAAAGACAAGAAATGAGCATAAAAGATGCTTCAGCGCAAGTGGTAATGTTACTAAAAGAGCCCAAATTTCTAAAAATATTGCGAAAAACAACAATTTTCAGATTTAGAGTGAATATTTGAGGTGTATAGAAGGCATTTATTTCATTTTTAGAAAATTTAATTTTTCACATTTTTCCATGAAAAGTGCCAATTTATTTATATTACTAAAAGAGCCCAAATTTCTAAAAATATTTCGCAATATTTTTAGAAATTTGGGCTCTTTTAGTAACTTTAACACCTGCGCTGAAGCATCTTTTATGCTCATTTCTTGTTTTTCAGGATTTATTCTGGGTTTTATTTTTTTTATTTGATGAAAATGAACAACAATACACACCATGGAAACATTTTTGTTTGATTTTTGTCGAGTGAGATTTTCACCTAGAACCCAAAGGGGGCGGTATTGGCACTGGCACTATTCATGGAAAAATGTGAAAAATTAAATTTTCTAAAATTAAAATAAATGCCTTCTATACACCTAAAACATTCACTCTTAAACAGAAAATTGTGGTTTTTCGCAATATTTTTAGAAATTTTGGCTCTTTTAGTAACATTAAAACTTGCGCTGAAGCATCTTTTATGCTCATTTCTTGTATTTCAGTATTTATTCTGGGTTTTATTTTTTTTATTTGATGAAAATGAACAACAATACACACCATGGAAACATTTTTGTTTGATTTTTGTCGAGTGAGATTTTCACCTAGAACCCAAAGGGGGGGGGAATGGCACTATTCATGGAAAAATGTGAAAAAAAAACATTTTCTATAAAAGAAATAAATGCCTTCTATACACCTCAAACATTCACTCTAAATCTGAAAATTGTCGTTTTTCGCAATATTTTTAGAAATTTAGGCTCTTTCAGTGACATTAACAATTGCGCTGAAGCATCTTTTATGCTCATTTCTTGTCTTTCAGGATTTATTCTGGGTTTTATTTTTGTTATTTGATGAAAATGAACAACAATACACACCATGGAAACATTTTTGTTTGATTTCTGTCGAGTGAGATTTTCACCTAAAACCCAAAGGGGGGGGTATTGGCACTTTTCATGGAAAAATGAGAAAAAATAAATTTTTTAAAAATGAAATAAATGCCTTCTATAACCTCAAACATTCACTCTAAAACTGGAAATTGTTGTTTTTCGCAATATTTTTAGAAATTTGGGCTCTTTTAGTAATATTAACACTTGCGCTGAAGCATCTTTTATGCTCATTTCTTGTCTTTCAGGATTTATTCTGGGTTTTATTTTGTTTATTGGATGAAAATGAACAACAATACACACCATGGAAACATTTTTGTTTGAATTGTGTCGAGTGGGATTTTCACCTAGAACCCAAAGGAGGGGGTATTGGCACTTTTCATGGAAAAATGTGAAAAATCAATTTTCTAAAATTGAAAAAAATGCCTTCTATACACCTCAAACATTCACTCTTAAACAGAAGATTGTGGTTTTTTGCAATTTTTTTAGAAATTTGGGCTCTTTTAGTAACATTAACAACCCCGCTGAAGCATCTTTTATGCTCATTTCTTGTCTTTCAGGATTTATTCTGGGTTTTATTTTATTTATTTGATGAAAATGAACAACAATACACACCATGGAAACATTTTTGTTTGAATTGTGTTGAGTGAGATTTTCACCTAGAACCCAAAGGGGGGGGGGTCATTCATTTTCATCAAATAAACAAAATAAAACCCAGAATAAATACTGAAATACAAGAAATGAGCATAAAAGATGCTTCAGCGCAAGTGTTAATGTTACTAAAAGAGCCAAAATTTCTAAAAATATTGCGAAAAACAACAATTTTCAGTTTAAGAGTGAAATTTTGAGGTGTATAGAAGGCATTTATTTCATTTTTAGAAAATTTATTTTTTCTCATTTTTCCATGAAAAGTGCCAATACCCCCCCTTTGGGTTCTAGGTGAAAATCTCACTCGACACATTTCAAACAAAAATGTTTCCATGGTGTGTATTGTTGTCATTTTCATTAAATAAACAAAATTTAACCCATAATAAATCCTGAAAGGCAAGAAATGAGCATAAAAGATGCTTCAGCCGAAGTGTTAATGTTACTAAAAGAGCCCAAATTTCTAAAAATATTGCGATAAACAACAATTATCAGTTTTAGAGTGAATGTTTGAGGTGTATAGAAGGCATTTATTTCATTTTTAGAAAATTTAATTTTTCACATTTTTCCATGAAAAGTGCCAATACCCCCCCCTTTGGGTTCTAGGTGAAAATCTCACTCGACACATATCAAACAAACATGTTTCCATGGTGTGTATTGTTTTTCATTTTCATCAAATAAACAAAATAAAACCCAGAATAAATACTGAAATACAAGAAATGAGCATAAAAGATGCTTCAGCGCAAGTGTTAATGTTACTCAAAGGGCCCAAATTTCTAAAAATATTACGAAAAACCACAATCTTCGGTTTAAGAGTGAATGTTTGATGTGTATAGAAGGCATTTATTTCAATTTTAGAAAATTAAATTTTTCACATTATTCCATTAAAAGTGCCAATACCCCTCTCTTTGGGTTCTAGGTGAAAATCTCACTCGACACAAATCAAACAAAAATGTTTCCATGGTGTGTATTGTTGCTCATTTTCATCAAATAAACAAAATAAAACCCAGAATAAATCCTGAAAGACAAGAAATGAGCAAAAAAGATGCTTCAGCGCAAGTGTTAATGTAACTAAAAGAGCCCAATTTTCTAAAAATATTGCGAAATATTTTTAGAAATTTGGGCTCTTTTAGTAATATAAATAAATTGGCACTTTTCATGGAAAAATGTGAAAAATTAAATTTTCTAAAAATGAAATAAATGCCTTCTATGCACCTCAAACATTCACTCTTAAACAGAAGATTGTGGTTTTTCCATGAAAAGTGCCAATTTATTTATATTTACGAAAAGAGCCCAAATTTCTAAAAATATTTCGCAATATTTTTAGAAATTTTGGCTCTTTTAGTAACTTTAACACTTGCGCTTAAGCATCTTTTATGCTCATTTCTTGTCTTTCAGGATTTATTCTGGGTTTTATTTTTTTTATTTGATGAAAATGAACATCAATACACGCCATGGAAACATTTTTGTTTGATTTGTGTCGAGTGAGATTTTCACCTAGAACCCAAAGGGGGCGGTATTGGCACTGGCACTATTCATGGAAAAATGTGAAAAAAAACATTTTCTAAAAATGAAATAAATGCCTTCTATACACCTAAAACATTCACTCTTAAACAGAAAATTGTGGTTTTTCGCTATATTTTTAGAAATTTTGGCTCTTTTAGTAACATTAACACTTGCGCTGAAGCATCTTTTATGCTCATTTCTTGTATTTCAGTATTAATTCTGGGTTTTATTTTTTTATTTGATGAAAATGAACTCACTCTTTAACAGAAAATTGTGGTTTTTCGCAATATTTTTAGAAATTTGGGCTCTTATAGTAAGAATAACACTTGCGCTTAAGCATCTTTTATGCTCATTTCTTGCCTTTCAGGATTTATTCTGGGTTTAATTTTGTTTAGTTGATGAAAATGAACAACAATACACACCATGGTAACATTTTTGTTTGATTTGTGTCGATTGAGATTTTCACCTAGAACCCAAAGGACTGGGTATTGGCACTTTTCATGGAAAAATGAGAAAAAATAAATTTTCTAAAAATGAAATAAATGCCTTCTATACACCTCAAACATTCACTCTAAATATGAAAATAGTTGTTTTTCGCAATATTTTTAGAAATATGGGCTCTTTTAGTAACATTAACACTTGCGCTGAAGCATCTTTTATGCTCATTTCTTGTCTTTCAGGATTTATTATGGGTTTAATTTTGTTTATTTAATGAAAATGACAACAATACACACCATGGAAACATTTTTGTTTGAAATGTGTCGAGTGAGATTTTCACCTAGAACCCAAAGGGGGGGGGTATTGGCACTTTTCATGGAAAAATGAGAAAAAATAAATTTTCTAAAAATGAAATAAATGCCTTCTATACACCTCAAAATTTCACTCTTAAACTGAAAATTGTTGTTTTTCGCAATATTTTTAGAAATTTTGGCTCTTTTAGTAACATTAACACTTGCGCTGAAGCATCTTTTATGCTCATTTCTTGTATTTCAGTATTTATTCTGGGTTTTATTTTTTTTATTTGATGAAAATGAACAACAATACACACCATGGAAACATTTTTGCTTGATTTGTGTCGAGTGAGATTTTCACCTAGAACCCAAAGGGGGGGGTATTGGAACTTTTCATGGAAAAATGTGAAAAATAACATTTTCTAAAAATGAAATAAATGCCATCTATGCACTTCAAACATTCACTCTAAAAAGAAAGATTGTTGTTTTTCGCAATATTTTCAGAAATATGGGCTCTTTTAGTAACCTTAACACTTGAGCTGAAGCATCTTTTATGCTCATTTCTTATCTATCACGATTTATTCTGGGTTTTATTTTGTTTATTTGATGAAAATGAACAACAATACACACCATGGAAACATTTTTGTTTGATTTGTGTCGACTGAGATTTTCACCTAGAACCCAAAGGGGGGGGGAATTGGCACTTTTCATGGAAAAATGTGAGAAAATAAATTTTTAATAAATGAAATAAATGCCTTCTATGCACCCCAAACATTCACTCTAAAACAGAAGATTGCTGTTTTTCGCAATATTTTTTGAAATTTTGGCTGTCTAAGTAACATTAACAACCCCGCTGAAGCATCTTTTATGCTCATTTCTTGTCTTTCAGGATTTATTCTGGGTTTTTTTTTGTTTATTTGATGAAAATGAAAACCAATACACACCGTGGAAACATTTTTGTTTGATTTGTGTCGAGTGAGATTTTCACCTAGAACCCAAAGTGGGGGGTATTGGCACTTTTCATGGAAAAATGTGAAAAATTTTTTTCTAAAAATGAAATAAATGCTTTCTTTACACCTTAAACATTCACTCTTAAACAGAAAATTGTGGTTTTTCACAATATTTTTAGAAATTTGGGCTCTTATAGTAAGAATAACACTTGCGCTTAAGCATCTTTTATGCTCATTTCTTGCCTTTCAGGATTTATTCTTGGTTTAATTTTGTTATTTGATGAAAATGAACAACAATACACACCATGGAAACATTTTTGATTGATTTGTGTCGAGTGAGATTTTCACCTAGAACCCAAAGGAGGGGGTATTGGCACTATTCATGGAAAAATGTGAAAAAAAAAATTTTCTAAAAATGAAATAAATGCCTTCTATACACCTCAAACATTCAGTCTTAAACTGAAAATTGTTGTTTTTCGCAATATTTTTAGAAATTTAGGCTCTTATAGTGACATTAACAAATGCGCTGAAGCATCTTTTATGCTCATTTCTTGTCTTTCAGGATTTATTCTGGGTTTTATTTTGGTTATTTGATGAAAATGAACAACAATACACACCATGGAAACATTTTTGTTTGATATGTGTCGAGTGAGATTTTCACCTAGAACCCAAAGGGGGGGGTATTGGCACTTATGGAAAAATGGGAAAAATTAAATTTTTTAAAAATGAATTAAATGCCTTCTATACGCCTCAAACATTCACTCTAAAACTGAAAATTGTTGTTTTTCGCAATATTTTTAGAAATTTGGGCTCTTTTAATAATATTAAAAATTGCGCTGAAGCATCTTTTATGCTCATTTCTTGTCTTTCAGGATTTATTCTGGGTTTTATTTTGTTTATTTGATGAAAATGAACAAATATACACATCATGGAAACATTTTTGTTTGAAATGTGTCGATTGAGATTTTCACCTAGAACCCAAAGGACTGGGTATTGGCACTTTTCATGGAAAAATGAGAAAAAATAAATTTTCTAAAAATGAAATAAATGCCTTCTATACACCTCAAACATTCACTCTAAATATTAAAATAGTTGTTTTTCGCAATATTTTTAGAAATTTGGGCTCTTTTAGTAACATTAACACTTGCGCTGAAGCATCTTTTATGCCCATTTCTTGTCTTTCAGGATTTATTATGGGTTTAATTTTGTTTATTTAATGAAAATGACAACAATACACACCATGGAAACATTTTTGTTTGAAATGTGTCGAGTGAGATTTTCACCTAGAACCCAAAGAGAGGGGTATTGGCACTTTTCATGGAAAAATGAGAAAAAATAAATTTTCTAAAAATGAAATAAATGCCTTCTATACACCTCAAAATTTCACTCTTAAACTGAAAATTGTTGTTTTTCGCAATATTTTTAGAAATTTTGGCTCTTTTAGTAACATTAACACTTGCGCTGAAGCATCTTTTATGCTCATTTCTTGTATTTCAGTATTTATTCTGGGTTTTATTTTTTTTATTTGATGAAAATGAACAACAATACACACCATGGAAACATTTTTGTTTGATTTGTGTCGAGTGAGATTTTCACCTAGAACCCAAAGGGGGGGGTATTGGAACTTTTCATGGAAAAATGTGAAAAATAACATTTTCTAAAAATGAAATAAGTGCCATCTATGCACTTCAAACATTCACTCTAAAAAGAAAGATTGTTGTTTTTCGCAATATTTTCAGAAATATGGGCTCTTTTAGTAACCTTAACACTTGAGCTGAAGCATCTTTAATGCTCATTTCTTATCTATCACGATTTATTCTGGGTTTTATTTTGTTTATTTGATGAAAATGAACAACAATACACACCATGGAAACATTTTTGTTTGATTTGTGTCGACTGAGATTTTCACCTAGAACCCAAAGGGGGGGGGGAATTGGCACTTTTCATGGAAAAATGTGAGAAAATAAATTTTTAATAAATGAAATAAATGCCTTCTATGCACCCCAAACATTCACTCTAAAACAGAAGATTGCTGTTTTTCGCAATATTTTTTGAAATTTTGGCTGTCTAAGTAACATTAACAACCCCGCTGAAGCATCTTTTATGCTCATTTCTTGTCTTTCAGGATTTATTCTGGGTTTTTTTTTGTTTATTTGATGAAAATGAAAACCAATACACACCGTGGAAACATTTTCGTTTGATTTGTGTCGAGTGAGATTTTCACCTAGAACCCAAAGTGGGGGGTATTGGCACTTTTCATGGAAAAATGTGAAAAATTTTTTTCTAAAAATGAAATAAATGCTTTCTTTACACCTTAAACATTCACTCTTAAACAGAAAATTGTGGTTTTTCACAATATTTTTAGAAATTTGGGCTCTTATAGTAAGAATAACACTTGCGCTAAAGCATCTTTTATGCTCATTTCTTGCCTTTCAGGATTTATTCTGGGTTTTATTTTGTTTATTTGATGAAAATGAACAACAATACACACCATGGAAACATTTTTGATTGATTTGTGTCGAGTGAGATTTTCACCTAGAACCCAAAGGAGGGGGTATTGGCACTATTCATGGAAAAATGTGAAAAAAAAAATTTTCTAAAAATGAAATAAATGCCTTCTATACACCTCAAACATTCAGTCTTAAACTGAAAATTGTTGTTTTTCGCAATATTTTTAGAAATTTAGGCTCTTATAGTGACATTAACAAATGCGCTGAAGCATCTTTTATGCTCATTTCTTGTATTTCAGGATTTATTCTGGGTTTTATTTTGGTTATTTGATGAAAATGAACAACAATACACACCTTGGAAACATTTTTGTTTGATGTGTCGAGTGAGATTTTCACCTAGAACCCAAAGGGGGGGGTATTGGCACTTATGGAAAAATGGGAAAAATTAAATTTTTTAAAAATGAATTAAATGCCTTCTATACGCCTCAAACATTCACTCTAAAACTGAAAATTGTTGTTTTTCGCAATATTTTTAGAAATTTGGGCTCTTTTAATAATATTAAAAATTGCGCTGAAGCATCTTTTATGCTCATTTCTTGTCTTTCAGGATTTATTCTGGGTTTTATTTTGTTTATTTGATGAAAATGAACAAATATATACATCATGGAAACATTTTTGTTTGAAATGTGTCGAGTGAGATTTTCACCTAGAACCCAAAGAGAGGGGTATTGGCACTTTTCATGGAAAAATGTGAAAAATTAAATTTTCTAAAATTGAAATAAATGCCTTCTATACACCTCAAACATTCACTCTTAAACAGAAAATTGTGGTTTTTCGCAATATTTTTAGAAATTTGGGCTCTTATAGTAAGAATAACACTTGCGCTTAAGCATCTTTTATGCTCATTTCTTGCCTTTCAGGATTTATTCTGGGTTTAATTTTGTTTAGTTGATGAAAATGAACAACAATAGACACCATGGTAACATTTTTGTTTGATTTGTGTCGATTGAGATTTTCACCTAGAACCCAAAGGACTGGGTATTGGCACTTTTCATGGAAAAATGTGAGAAAATAAATTTTTAATAAATGAAATAAATGCCTTCTATGCACCCCAAACATTCACTCTAAAACAGAAGATTGCTGTTTTTCGCAATATTTTTTGAAATTTTGGCTGTCTAAGTAACATTAACAACCCCGCTGAAGCATCTTTTATGCTCATTTCTTGTCTTTCAGGATTTATTCTGGGTTTTTTTTTGTTTATTTGATGAAAATGAAAACCAATACACACCGTGGAAACATTTTTGTTTGATTTGTGTCGAGTGAGATTTTCACCTAGAACCCAAAGTGGGGGGTATTGGCACTTTTCATGGAAAAATGTGAAAAATTTTTTTCTAAAAATGAAATAAATGCTTTCTTTACACCTTAAACATTCACTCTTAAACAGAAAATTGTGGTTTTTCACAATATTTTTAGAAATTTGGGCTCTTATAGTAAGAATAACACTTGCGCTTAAGCATCTTTTATGCTCATTTCTTGCCTTTCAGGATTTATTCTGGGTTTAATTTTGTTATTTGATGAAAATGAACAACAATACACACCATGGAAACATTTTTGATTGATTTGTGTCGAGTGAGATTTTCACCTAGAACCCAAAGGAGGGGGTATTGGCACTATTCATGGAAAAATGTGAAAAAAAAATTTTCTAAAAATGAAATAAATGCCTTCTATACACCTCAAACATTCAGTCTTAAACTGAAAATTGTTGTTTTTCGCAATATTTTTAGAAATTTAGGCTCTTCTAGTGACATTAACAAATGCGCTGAAGCATCTTTTATGCTCATTTCTTGTATTTCAGGATTTATTCTGGGTTTTATTTTGGTTATTTGATGAAAATGAAAACCAATACACACCATGGAAACATTTTTGTTTGATATGTGTCGAGTGAGATTTTCACCTAGAACCCAAAGGGGGGGGTATTGGCACTTATGGAAAAATGGGAAAAATTAAATTTTTTAAAAATGAATTAAATGCCTTCTATACGCCTCAAACATTCACTCTAAAACTGAAAATTGTTGTTTTTCGCAATATTTTTAGAAATTTGGGCTCTTTTAATAATATTAAAAATTGCGCTGAAGCATCTTTTATGCTCATTTCTTGTCTTTCAGGATTTATTCTGGGTTTTATTTTGTTTATTTGATGAAAATGAACAAATATACACATCATGGAAACATTTTTGTTTGAAATGTTTCGAGTGAGATTTTCACCTAGAACCCAAAGAGAGGGGTATTGGCACTTTTCATGGAAAAATGTGAAAAATTAAATTTTCTAAAATTGAAATAAATGCCTTCTATACACCTCAAACATTCACTCTTAAACAGAAAATTGTGGTTTTTCGCAATATTTTTAGAAATTTGGGCTCTTATAGTAAGAATAACACTTGCGCTTAAGCATCTTTTATGCTCATTTCTTGCCTTTCAGGATTTATCCTGGGTTTAATTTTGTTTAGTTGATGAAAATGAACAACAATACACACCATGGTAACATTTTTGTTTGATTTGTGTCGATTGAGATTTTCACCTAGAACCCAAAGGACTGGTTATTGGCACTTTTCATGGAAAAATGAGAAAAAATAAATTTTCTAAAAATGAAATAAATGCCTTCTATACACCTCAAACATTCACTCTAAATATGAAAAAAGTTGTTTTTCGCAATATTTTTAGAAATTTGGGCTCTTTTAGTAACATTAACACTTGCGCTGAAGCATCTTTTATGCCCATTTCTTGTCTTTCAGGATTTATTATGGGTTTAATTTTGTTTATTTAATGAAAATGACAACAATACACACCATGGAAACATTTTTGTTTGAAATGTGTCGAGTGAGATTTTCACCTAGAACCCAAAGGGGGGGTATTGGCACTTTTCATGGAAAAATGAGAAAAAATAAATTTTCTAAAAATGAAATAAATGCCTTCTATACACCTCAAAATTTCACTCTTAAACTGAAAATTGTTGTTTTTCGCAATATTTTTAGAAATTTTGGCTCTTTTAGTAACATTAACACTTGCGCTGAAGCATCTTTTATGCTCATTTCTTGTATTTCAGTATTTATTCTGGGTTTTATTTTTTTTATTTGATGAAAATGAACAACAATACACACCATGGAAACATTTTTGTTTGATTTGTGTCGAGTGAGATTTTCACCTAGAACCCAAAGGGGGGGGTATTGGAACTTTTCATGGAAAAATGTGAAAAATAACATTTTCTAAAAATGAAATAAATGCCATCTATGCACTTCAAACATTCACTCTAAAAAGAAAGATTGTTGTTTTTCGCAATATTTTCAGAAATATGGGCTCTTTTAGTAACCTTAACACTTGAGCTGAAGCATCTTTTATGCCCATTTCTTATCTATCACGATTTATTCTGGGTTTTATTTTGTTTATTTGATGAAAATGAACAACAATACACACCATGGAAACATTTTTGTTTGATTTGTGTCGACTGAGATTTTCACCTAGAACCCAAAGGGGGGGGGAATTGGCACTTTTCATGGAAAAATGTGAGAAAATAAATTTTTAATAAATGAAATAAATGCCTTCTATGCACCCCAAACATTCACTCTAAAACAGAAGATTGCTGTTTTTCGCAATATTTTTTGAAATTTTGGCTGTCTAAGTAACATTAACAACCCCGCTGAAGCATCTTTTATGCTCATTTCTTGTCTTTCAGGATTTATTCTGGGTTTTTTTTTGTTTATTTGATGAAAATGAAAACCAATACACACCGTGGAAACATTTTCGTTTGATTTGTGTCGAGTGAGATTTTCACCTAGAACCCAAAGTGGGGGGTATTGGCACTTTTCATGGAAAAATGTGAAAAATTTTTTTCTAAAAATGAAATAAATGCTTTCTTTACACCTTAAACATTCACTCTTAAACAGAAAATTGTGGTTTTTCACAATATTTTTAGAAATTTGGGCTCTTATAGTAAGAATAACACTTGCGCTAAAGCATCTTTTATGCTCATTTCTTGCCTTTCAGGATTTATTCTGGGTTTAATTTTGTTATTTGATGAAAATGAACAACAATACACACCATGGAAACATTTTTGATTGATTTGTGTCGAGTGAGATTTTCACCTAGAACCCAAAGGGGGGGGTATTGGCACTTATGGAAAAATGGAAAAATTAAATTTTTAAAAAATGAATTAAATGCCTTCTATACGCCTCAAACATTCACTCTAAAACTGAAAATTGTTGTTTTTCGCAATATTTTTAGAAATTTGGGCTCTTTTAATAATATTAAAAATTGCGCTGAAGCATCTTTTATGCTCATTTCTTGTCTTTCAGGATTTATTCTGGGTTTAATTTTGTTTAGTTGATGAAAATGAACAACAATACACACCATGGTAACATTTTTTTTTGATTTGTGTCGATTGAGATTTTCACCTAGAACCCAAAGGACTGGGTATTGGCACTTTTCATGGAAAAATGAGAAAAAATAAATTTTCTAAAAATGAAATAAATGCCTTCTATACACCTCAAACATTCACTCTAAATATGAAAATAGATGTTTTTCGCAATATTTTTAGAAATTTGGGCTCTTTTAGTAACATTAACACTTGCGCTGAAGCATCTTTTATGCTCATTTCTTGTCTTTCAGGATTTATTATGGGTTTAATTTTGTTTATTTAATGAAAATGACAACAATACACACCATGGAAACATTTTTGTTTGAAATGTGTCGAGTGAGATTTTTACCTAGAACCCAAAGGGGGGGTATTGGCACTTTTCATGGAAAAATGAGAAAAAATAAATTTTCTAAAAATGAAATAAATGCCTTCTATACACCTCAAAATTTCACTCTTAAACTGAAAATTGTTGTTTTTCGCAATATTTTTAGAAATTTTGGCTCTTTTAGTAACATTAACACTTGCGCTGAAGCCTCTTTTATGCTCATTTCTTGTATTTCAGTATTTATTCTGGGTTTTATTTTTTTTATTTGATGAAAATGAACATCAATACACACCATGGAAACATTTTTGTTTGATTTGTGTCGAGTGAGATTTTCACCTAGAACCCAAAGGGGGGGGGGTATTGGAACTTTTCATGGAAAAATGTGAAAAATAACATTTTCTAAAAATGAAATAAATGCCATCTATGCACTTCAAACATTCACTCTAAAAAGAAAGATTGTTGTTTTTCGCAATATTTTCAGAAATATGGGCTCTTTTAGTAACCTTAACACTTGAGCTGAAGCATCTTTTATGCTCATTTCTTATCTATCACGATTTATTCTGGGTTTTATTTTGTTTATTTGATGAAAATGAACAACAATACACACCATGGAAACATTTTTGTTTGATTTGTGTCGACTGAGATTTTCACCTAGAACCCAAAGGGGGGGGGAATTGGCACTTTTCATGGAAAAATGTGAGAAAAAAAATTTTTAATAAATGAAATAAATGCCTTCTATGCACCCCAAACATTCACTCTAAATCTGAAAATTGTCGTTTTTCGCAATATTTTTAGAAATTTAGGCTCTTTCAGTGACATTAACAATTGCGCTGAAGCATCTTTTATGCTCATTTCTTGTCTTTCAGGATTTATTCTGGGTTTTTTTTTGTTTATTTGATGAAAATGAAAACCAATACACACCGTGGAAACATTTTTGTTTGATTTGTGTCGAGTGAGATTTTCACCCAGAACCCAAAGTGGGGGGTATTGGCACTTTTCATGGAAAAATGTTAAAAATTTTTTTCTAAAAATGAAATAAATGCTTTCTTTACACCTTAAACATTCACTCTTAAACAGAAAATTGTGGTTTTTCACAATATTTTTAGAAATTTGGGCTCTTATAGTAAGAATAACACTTGCGCTTAAGCATCTTTTATGCTCATTTCTTGCCTTTCAGGATTTATTCTGGGTTTAATTTTGTTATTTGATGAAAATGAACAACAATACACACCATGGAAACATTTTTGATTGATTTGTGTCGAGTGAGATTTTCACCTAGAACCCAAAGGAGGGGGTATTGGCACTATTCATGGAAAAATGTGAAAAAAAAAATTTTCTAAAAATGAAATAAATGCCTTCTATACACCTCAAACATTCAGTCTTAAACGGAAAATTGTTGTTTTTCGCAATATTTTTAGAAATTTAGGCTCTTATAGTGACATTAACAAATGCGCTGAAGAATCTTTTATGCTCATTTCTTGTCTTTCAGGATTTATTCTGGGTTTTATTTTGGTTATTTGATGAAAATGAACAACAATACACACCATGGAAACATTTTTGTTTGATATGTGTCGAGTGAGATTTTCACCTAGAACCCAAAGGGGGGGGTATTGGCACTTATGGAAAAATGGGAAAAATTAAATTTTTTAAAAATGAATTAAATGCCTTCTATACGCCTCAAACATTCACTCTAAAACTGAAAATTGTTGTTTTTCGCAATATTTTTAGAAATTTGGGCTCTTTTAATAATATTAAAAATTGCGCTGAAGCATCTTTTATGCTCATTTCTTGTCTTTCAGGATTTATTCTGGGTTTTATTTTGTTTATTTGATGAAAATGAACAAATATACACATCATGGAAACATTTTTGTTTGAAATGTGTCGAGTGAGATTTTCACCTAGAACCCAAAGAGAGGGGTATTGGCACTTTTCATGGAAAAATGAGAAAAAATAATTTTTCTAAAAATGAAATAAATGCCTTCTATACACCTCAAACATTCACTCTAAATCTGAAAATAGTTGTTTTTCGCAATATTTTTAGAAATTTGGGCTCTTTTAGTAACATTAACACTTGCGCTGAAGCATCTTTTATGCTCATTTCTTGTCTTTCAGGATTTATTCTGGGTTTTATTTTGTTTATTTGATGAAAATGAACAATTCACACCATGGAAACATTTTTGTTTGAATTGTTTCGAGTGAGATTTTCACCTAGAACCCAAAGGGGGGGGTATTGGCACTTTTCATGGAAAAATGTGAAAAATTAAATTTTCTAAAAATGAAATAAATGCCTTCTATACACCTCAAACATTCACTCTTAATCTGAAAATTGTTGTTTTTCGCAATATTTTTAGAAATTTTGGCTCTTTTAGTAACATTAACACTTGCGCTGAAGCATCTTTTATGCTCATTTCTTGTCTTTCAGGATTTATTCTGGGTTTTATTTTGTTTATTTGATGAAAATGAGCAACAATACACACCATGGAAACATTTTTGTTTGATTTGTGTCGAGTGAGATTTTCACCTAGAACCCAAAGGGGGGGGTACACAAATCAAACAAAAATGTTTCCATGGTGTGTATTGTTGTTCATTATCATCAACTAAACAAAAAAAACCCAGAATTAATCCTGAAAGACAAGAAATGAGCATAAAAGATGCATAAGCGCAAGTGTTAATGTTACTAAAAGAGCCGAAATTTCTAAAAATATTGCGAGATGAATGAAGAAAGAAAAGAGAAGACTTCCTGGATGAAGAAAAAAGTGTGAAGAAAGGTTAGGGCGCGTGTTTTAGTTAGGCACTAAGCGGTGCAAAAACGTTGCGTAGTTAGGGCCCATAAGGCAACCCGCCGTGGGTTTTTACGCGGTTTTGGTGGGGAGTGTTATATGTATATGTGTACTAATCCCCTTTTTCAACAGGTGACTTCAAGAAAAGAACATCATGGATGTCAAGAATGAAGAAAGAAAAGAGAAGACTTCCTGGATGAAGAAAAAATGTGAAGAAAGGTTAGGGCGTGTGTTTTAGTTAGGCACTAAGCGGTGTAAAAACGTTGCGTAGTTAGGGCCCATAAGGCAACCCGCCGTGGGTTTTTACGCGGTGTTGGTGGGGAGTGTTATATGTATATGTGTACTAATCCCCTTTTTCAACGGGTGACTTCAAGAAAAGAACATCATGGATGTTAAGAATGAAGAAAGAAAAGAGAAGACTTCCTGGATGAAGAAAGAAGTGTGAAGAAAGGTTAGGGCGCGTGTTTTAGTTAGGCACTAAGCGGTGCAAAAACGTTGCGTAGTTAGGGCCCATAAGGCAACCCGCCGTGGGTTTTAACGCGGTTTTGGTGGGGAGTGTTATATGTATATGTGTACTAATCCCTTTTTTCAACGGGTGACTTCAAGAAAAGAACATCATGGATGTTAAGAATGAAGAAAGAAAAGAGAAGACTTCCTGGATGAAGAAAGAAGTGTGAAGAAAGGTTAGGGCGCGTGTTTTAGTTAGGCACTAAGCGGTGCAAAAACGTTGCGTAGTTAGGGCCCATAAGGCAACCCGCCGTGGGTTTTTACCCGGTTTTGGTGGGGAGTGTTATATGTATATGTGTACTAATCCCCTTTTTCAACAGGTGACTTTAAGAAAAGAACATCATGGATGTCAAGAATGAAGAAAGAAAAGAGAAGACTTCCTGGATGAAGAAAGAAGTGTGAAGAAAGGTTAGGGCGGATGTCTTAGTTACTCACTAAGAGGTGCAAAAACGTTGCGTAGTTAGGGCCCATAAGGCAACCCGCCGTGGGTTTTAACGCGGTTTTGGTGGGAAATGTTATATGTATATGTGTACTAATCCCCTTTTTCAACAGGTGACTTCAAGAAAAGAGCATCATGGATGTCAAGAATGAAGAAAGAAAAGAGAAGACTTCCTGGATGAAGAAAGGTTAGGGCGCGTGTTTTAGTTAGGCACTAAGAGGTGCAAAAACGTTGCGTAGTTAGGGCCCATAAGGCAACCCGCCGTGGGTTTTTACGCGGTGTTGGTGGGGAGTGTTATATGTATATGTGTACTAATCCCCTTTTTCAACGGGTGACTTCAAGAAAAGAACATCATGGATGTTAAGAATGAAGAAAGAAAAGAGAAGACTTCCTGGATGAAGAAAGAAGTGTGAAGAAAGGTTAGGGCGCGTGTTTTAGTTAGGCACTAAGCGGTGCAAAAACGTTGCGTAGTTAGGGCCCATAAGGCAACCCGCCGTGGGTTTTAACGCGGTTTTGGTGGGGAGTGTTATATGTATATGTGTACTAATCCCTTTTTTCAACGGGTGACTTCAAGAAAAGAACATCATGGATGTTAAGAATGAAGAAAGAAAAGAGAAGACTTCCTGGATGAAGAAAGAAGTGTGAAGAAAGGTTATGGCGCGTGTTTTAGTTAGGCACTAAGCGGTGCAAAAACGTTGCGTAGTTAGGGCCCATAAGGCAACCCGCCGTGGGTTTTAACGCGGTTTTGGTGGGAAATGTTATATGTATATGTGTACTAATCCCCTTTTTCAACAGGTGACTTCAAGAAAAGAGCATCATGGATGTCAAGAATGAAGAAAGAAAAGAGAAGACTTCCTGGATGAAGAAAGAAGTGTGAAGAAAGGTTATGGCGCGTGTTTTAGTTAGGCACTAAGCGGTGCAAAAACGTTGCGTAGTTAGGGCTCATAAGGCAACCCGCCGTGGGTTTTTACGCGGTTTTGGTGGGGAGTGTTATATGTATATGTGTACTAATCCCCTTTTTCAACAGGTGACTTCAAGAAAAGAGCATCATGGATGTCACGAATGAAGAAAGAAAAGAGAAGACTTCCTGGATGAAGAAAGAAGTGTGAAGAAAGGTTAGGGCGCGTGTTTTAGTTAGGCACTAAGCGGTGCAAAAACGTTGCGTAGTTAGGGCTCATAAGGCAACCCGCCGTGGGTTTTTACGCGGTTTTGGTGGGGAGTGTTATATGTATATGTGTACTAATCCCCTTTTTCAACAGGTGACTTCAAGAAAAGAACATCATGGATGTCAAGAATGAAGAAGGAAAAGAGAAGACTTCCTGGATGAAGAAAGAAGTGTGAAGAAAGGTTAGGGCGCGTGTTTTAGTTAGGCACTAAGCGGTGCAAAAACGTTGCGTAGTTAGGGCCCATAAGGCAACCCGCCGTGGGTTTTTACGCGGTTTTGGTGGGGAGTGTATTATGTATATGTGTACTAATCCCCTTTTTCAACAGGTGACTTCAAGAAAAGAACATCATGGATGTCAAGAATGAAGAAAGAAAAGAGAAGACTTCCTGGATGAAGAAAGAAGTGTGAAGAAATGTTAGGGCGCGTGTCTTAGTTACTCACTAAGAGGTGCAAAAACGTTGCGTAGTTAGGGCCCATAAGGCAACCCGCCGTGGGTTTTTACGCGGTTTTGGTGGGGACTATATTATGTATATGTGTACTAATCCCCTTTCCCCACAGGTGACTTCAATAAAAGAAGATCATGGATATTAAGAATGAAGAAAGAAAAGAGAAGACTTACTGGATGAAGAAAGAAGTGTGAAGAAAGGTTAGGGCGCGTGTTTTAGTTAGGCACTAAGCGGTGCAAAAACGTTGCGTAGTTAGGGCCCATAAGGCAACCCGCCGTGGGTTTTTACGCGGTTTTGGTGGGGAGTGTTATATTTATATGTGTACTAATCCCCTTTCTCCACAGGTGACTTTAAGAAAAGAACATCATGGATGTGAAGAATGAAGAAAGAAAAGAGAAGACTTCCTGGATGAAGAAAGAAGTGTGAAGAAAGCTTAGGTCGTGTTTTAGATAGGCACCCAGGGTGCAAGTGTTTGCGAGATAGGATCCTGCCGAGGGATAATACGCTTTTTATAAATGGGGTAGTGTAATTTTTTTTTATTAAACCGTCTTTCCACAGGTCTTGCTATATCGTTGAGTATAGGCCTGAAGGGAGCCTCAAGGGGACCCAAGGGGAATCGCCACGTAAAATAAAGGATAACGAGCCGATTGCACAGCCTCCTGGGCTCGGCATGGAATGTGCAAATATGTTGTTCTAATTACTTGATTAGAAAAAATGATCTTCTACTTTAAGAGTCAAATTATTAAAATAATAATTGTTTAAAATACTAGTTAAGTACTAATAACATTGGTCCATCCAAAAATTTGAATATTTGAATTGAAATAAATTTCGTGAAATGTTTAGGAGAAATTAAAGTTGGAATGCTAGAATTTTTGGCGCTTTGAGGATGCTAGGAAAACACATGCTTCAAATTATTATGTTTCACGCTAAAGCTTTTGTTTTCACACCCTGTCGTCCAAATTCAAGGTAAAAAATATTTTAAAAAAACTTCTTTGTAGCTAATTTAAATCTTTAAAAATCATACATCCAAGTTGATATGGATTTGCATTTAAGTTGTATCATTATATATCTAAGAAAAACAATACTTTTTCTGGGTTATAGTTAGTAGTAGTCTGGGTTAAAGTTATATAGTAAAATGTGTAGGGACAAAATGAAAATCAAAAATGTGCTCGTAATACAAAAGCGAACTCGAAGCGAAGCGCCCTGATTAGATTGAGAATATCATTAGAGAAAAATTTAGAAGTAAAACAAGTGCTAGTTATATAGAAGCGAACTCATTTTAATGAAAGATACCTACAACTCAAATGTTACTACTTTTTACCAACTCTTTTTCCCCTAGACTAACAGGTTACATTTTAGTTATGGGTAATTTCATTTATTCAAGATTATCCTTTTCGGATAGATTTTTCAAATTGATTTGATTATCTAAATACGTAGAAAACATTTGAAGTAAAAAAGTGCTCGGTAAATAACAGCGAACCAAACACCTTCCGATTTGCACAAGAACACCTTTATCACCGTACCAGTTTGCCCGCACTTTGTTGAAGTTGTTACATTTTTGTTACAGGACACCTACGGATTTTTAATCCAACACCAAATCCACCTTACAAGTTTGCTGTATTGAAAGTTACATTTGCTGCGATTGAAAGTTACATTTTCGGAGTGTGTAACTTCATCTATCCAAGCAAAACACTTGGGAACATCCTGGGATAATGTATTAAGATAATATAAAAAATAAGATTATGATATTATTATTAGAACAAATTAAAAGTAAAAAAGTGATTTTATAAAGGGCGGAATTAAACACCTTCGGATTTTCAAACGAACACTTCGATGAAGTTGTTACATTTTAGTTTTGTGTAACTTCATTTGTTCAAGGAAAAAATACTTTTTTGTTATATTTTGAAGTTGATCAGATTTATTTTTAGGGATATCTAAAGAGAGAAAACATTAAAAGTAAAAGTTCTCGTTACTAAGTAGCGATTTAATCACCTTCGGATTTTTAAGCCAACAGAGTGCGCAGTGCACCGCCACAATGAAGCACCTTATAGGAGCCGAATTTATATTTTCCTTGTAGTTTACATTTTTAGAGTTTAGTGTTCATTCTTTAAAATCAATACTTTTATATCAATAATCGTCGGCATTGGTAGAAAAAAATCAAGTGAAAAAATTGCTCTTTAATTGAATCTAACCGAACGCCTTCGGATTTTAAAAACTGAACTGCCATCTTTCCATGAAGTTAGTCGCTCCATTTTTTCAAGCAAAACGATACTTTTGGTTATATTTTTAAAATTGATAAGATGGAGAACCGAACTCGAAGACCAATGTAGTAAATGTATAACAATGATTAACCAAAATTTTATTCGATTGCAAATTAGGTCGCAATTCGGTTGCAAAACTTCAGCTCTTCAAAAGGTATTTATTTTAATTTTTAAATTTCTTATTTTTCTCATTGCAAAATAATAAGTGCCCGTACCATTTGGCTTCAATACGAGTTCCACACCAAAGTTCCACACCAATTCAATACGAAATATTCGATCCTTAATAATTAAACAAAATGTTTTCAATGTTAACTAATGTTCATTGTTACCATTTCAAACAAGAGCCCATAATGCTCGAATACATTTTAATAATTTTACCATTTCGATTATAAATATTTTCATAAATCATACATAAAACGTCATTTTTATGGTAAATACCTGAGTTGTTTAATAGGCATTTATTCCATTTTTAGAAGTTTTGATTCCCAACCATCACCCAACCCAACCAACCAACCACAAACCAACACTTAGGCTTCCTTTGATGAAGTTGCTATATTAAAGGTGTGTGTATCTTCATTTATTCAAGGGAAAAATACGGTTTTGTTATAGTTGGATATTTATTAAATTAAGAAAATATGTACAGAGGAAAATTAAAAGTAGAAAAGTTCTCGTTACAAAGGAGCGAACCAAACACCTTCACCTTATCAACTTTACCTTAACTAGCCTTAGTTGTCCCCCATGAAAACAGTAAAAGTAAAAAAAATTGATTTTGAACCAAACTAAACACCAACGGATTTTCAAGCCAACGCCTTAACCACCCTACCATTGATGAAGTATTTACATTTGAGTTGTCTTTTATTCAAGCAAAAAATACTTTTATTTGGTTATATTAATGTAATAGGATCGTCAACATTCGTAAAAAATAGTTAAAAGTAAAAAAGGTGCTCGTTAAATAGAAGCGAACCAAACACCTACGGATTTCCACGGAAACCACCACCCTTCGATGAAGTGCATATCTTTTGGTTGTATCACAATACTAGATTCCCTCAAACTTCACTCGATTAAGAAGTTATTTATAAGTAACTACATTTATTCAAGCAAAACAACAATCATTTTCGGTTATATTTTTTGAATTTATCTAAATTTATTTAAATTATCTAAATATGTAGAAAAAATTTGAAGTAAATAAGAGTGAACTAAACAGCTCCGGAGTTTTAATCCAACATCATAACCACCTTACATTGCCGCTCTCTTATTCCTGCGATTGAAAGTTACATTTTCGGAGTGCGTAACTTTTATTCAAGCAAAACATTTTTTCCTGGGTATAATAAGATTATTTAAATTGAAAGAACAAATTAAACAAATTCAAAGTAAAGAAGTGATTGTTATACAGAACCGAACCTAAGACCCCCGAACCCCGTATCAGTTGGCCCGCACTTCGATGAAGTTGTTACATTTTAGTTGTCTCTAATATTAGGCATTTATTTAAGGAAAACAATACTATTTTGAAATTGATTAGATTAACTCCATTGATGTGTAAATCCATTTGTTCTTGAATACCTTTTGAATAAATTTTTTAATTTGATTAAATAAAGATAATACAATTATAAAAAATTACAAGAACAAAAGTGCTCGTAAAATACAGGCGACCAAACCACCTTCGGATTTTCTAAAAAAACTCCCTAAACCAGCCTGACAAATTGGACTCCCACAATCTTACACTTGAGTGGTGTGTCACTCTAAGCCATTTATTGAAGGAAACCAAAATTTTTTGCTATATTTTTAAATTTAATAAGGTCACGAAATTATAATGAGCACAAATTTCAGTAAAAAATATCTCGAGCGAACGAACCACCTTCGCATTTTCAAGCTTACATACCTGAAATACCCAAATCCAAATTCTTCCCTCGATTATGTAGTTTAGTCATTGGTAACTTCATATATTTATTGGTAACTTTACTTATTTAATCAATAAAGTGAAATCAATAAATAAAATCAATATCCTTCTGTAAAGTTTGTAACTCAAAGCAAAATAATACTTCCTTTTGGTTATTTTTTTTAAATTGATAAGATTAAGAAAATATGTAGTGAAAAACAATTTAAAAGTAAAAAAGATATCGTAATATAGAACCGAACGAAAGACCTTCGGCTTTTCAAACCAACACCCAACCCAACCGAGCAACCAACCAACCATAAACCAACCCCTGCCCTTCGTTTGATGAAGTGGTTAATTGTAGGTGTATGTAACTTCATTTATTCAAGGGAAAAAATTCTTTTTTATATATATTTGGATATTCAATAAATTAAGAAAATATAAACAGAGAAAAGTTAAAAGTAAACAAGTTCTCGTTACATAGGAGCGAGTGGGTATTGGCACTTTTCATGTTGAAATGAGAAAAATAAAAAATTATAAAAATGGAATAAACTCCTTTTGAACACCTAAAACATTAACTCTAAAACTAAAGAATGTCGTTTTATGCATAATTTTATGAAATATGGGTTCATTTTCAATGGAAGAAAATTTTGCTCAAAAATTTATAACGGTATTTTCATGTCAATTAGAATTAATTCTGTTTTTTTTTGTTTCTAACGTAACAATGAACAGTAATAAAAACTTTTGAATCATTTTGGTTCTTTTTTACGATTGAATATTTCTCATTTAACCAAACGGGGGGTATGGGAACTTTTCATGTTGAAATGAGAGAAGTAAAAAATTATAAAAGTGGAATAAATCATTTTTGAGGACCCGAAACATTAGCTCTAAAACAAATCGTTTCAAATGTCGTTTTATGCATAATTTTAAGAAATATGGGCTCATATTGAAATGTAATGAAATAATTGACTTTGTAATTCCACACACTTTATTTAAAAAACACACGACCCAGGTTTCGACGTTGAACGTCATCATCAGGTGGTCTCATCAGTGGCGTCATCATCAGGTGTGTTTTTTAAATAAAGTGTGTGGAATTACAAAGTCAATTATTTCATTACATTTCAATATGTTATGCAAATTCCACAAAGTTACGCCTGAGACAACAAATATGGGCTCATTTACAATGGAAGAAAATTTTTCTGAAAATCGCAATTGTAAGGGGCAACCGATACTCATCAACGTTATTTCGAAACAAAGGGTTATTTGTATTAAATTGTACACACTAAAATATATCTGTTAGCCTGCTAAAAAGAGAATATGTCCACAAAATCGTTAGGCATATTTTTATCCTAAGGATTTTTTATGGGGGCAGAGCTATTTTTTTAATAGAAATATATATTTTTTATTAATCTGATTAAGGGAAGAGGGAGCAAGAATTGGAGTTAACTAATGCAATATTTTGTAGCCTTATAGAAGTTAAAGGTAAAGTATTAAGAGATTGATTCTCTCGTTTTGATTCTCTCTTGCCCGCCTTATCTCTAACTGTTAGCATAGATCTCCCTTTCTTGCTTCCCGATAAAGATTTAACTTCGCTGTACAGCGCACCAATTTCACCCTTCCTATGCAAACTTTCCATGTCCTAACAGTCTTAATTTCGGCCTCTTCGAAGGCCGAAAGCTCAAGCAATCTACAATGTGAGTGTCCTTTTAAGTGTTACTATTTTATTTGTGTTCTATTGTACTGCCTATTTATTATACTGATCATCGATATGTATGTTTCTTTATATATATGAAAACGTATATATATATGTATATCTTTAAATTTATATATATATATATATATATATACACGTACATATATATTCACACACATGTATTGCGTGTGTGCGCGTGTAGTACCTCAATACAATTAGATAAAGCGTATGAAGGCATTAATAATTTTAAAAATGTTACCCTTAGACGTTCCAAGGAAAGGTCTGTGAGCGTTATATTACGAGTTATCCTTTTATATTATTGACAATTATTTTAGCAAAGTGAATGGTGTTTATTAATGTACCTCTACTATTTTATGTACAGATATATTTACATAAGCTATCTCCATTTACGAACTATACACTCTCCATGAGAATAACTTCCGGCGTAATGTACTAAAATGGTAATTTTCTAATTATTTTCCAGGTTTAATAAATGTTATCTGCGTGCTTTTCCCAACCAAAGCCCTCTGCTCCCCTGTATAACTCCAAACAAAGCCAGGGCTGGCGAGTAATCTCATTTTCTCATGTCACGACCACACTTGGATTACGCACTTCTTGATTGCTGCCATCTCTAAGGAATGTAAATTCGCATCCCCTCACCGAATTACCATGAATACCTCAAGATGGACCACTCATTTGTCTGACTCTCCCAACGGTCATGCGTTAATCTTAGCTCTGAATAAATATAAAGGTTAATTGTTTAAAAATTTGATGCATCGGAATTTGATTTCGGTGGAAAACATGAAATTTTGACAATGCGGTGATAATTTATGTTCTATTGTATTGATTACCCTGAGTAATTATAGTACACCAGCTAAGCCCTGATTTTTTTCCTTCATTTAATTCACCATTTAAATATTAAGTCTTCGAACCATCATACGATGTCACCTTGTCGAATAGAATGGGGGTGGTATTATTGGCGGAGGAGAGTATGATTGGTTGAAATTTATTAATTAGGATTGAGAATTGTGGGAATGCAAATGATTCATCGAGAAAAAATTTGATGCATGGACGCCGTGAGCAAAGGTGGTTAAAAAGGAAGAAACAGGCTTTTAGCAAAGAATGTTAGGACATAAAAGGATATTAAAATACGCGGTTTTCAATAACTGTCCAATACAAGTATCTTACGGTAATGACTAATATACAGGGTTCGTCCGGAAAATAAGTGTACTGACTCCTGGGCTGGGCGCGCCTGGAGCGGCGCGCCCAGCTCTAAACAAGGAGTCAAGGTCAGTCTTGATCCAGTAAACAAAACTAATGCACGGCCTTCCCGGCGGAAAAAAGTCGAGAGTCAAACCCCACGCTTCTGGAAGAACTAGACGGTCAACCGCTGCTCGAAACAAAACAGGATCAGAACCTCTATTTCCGATTGAGTCCGGCAATGCCGCTCTCCAAATCCCTGCGGCCGATGCCTCGGACGCCGGCGAAATCAGACACTCGGTTAACACAGGCACGTCCAGCTATCGAGGATACGTAATTTACGCTGAGATCTGCGGGTCTTCATGCAACCATGATTTGTTTTTTTTCCTTGCAAATTGGCTGTGATTATGGACCTATCATGGAGCGCACTTCCTTCCCATGAATACCCAATTCCAGCGTGCCTGGATAATAAGCCTTACCCCATCTCAATTTCTTCTCATCTTTCATTATGTGGATATTTCTCACCAACTAAAGAGATTTCTCTCAATATAAAGGGATTTTTACCGTTATTTGTATGAATGCAACAATTCTCGTTTAATCAGTAGTGTTATAAATTACGGAAAAACCATCTAAAAAAATTAGAACTATTAGTCTAGAGAACCTGAAACGTCCTGAAATTTTGAATGTCCTTTGTTATTTTTGGTCAATTACCGTCCTTATCTCCCTTTCTCCGATTTTTGGAAAAAACATCTAGAGTAGGAAAGTACGCGACAAATAGCAGTTCTTAAGAAAATATAAGGGTGCTAAAAAACAAATATCTCCGTTCTCGAAAGTGGTCCGCCCAGCACCGCTCTGACGGGCTGCGATTGGAGGGGGGTATGTTTGCAAGCGACGCTGAAAAAGGCAGTCGGCTCTGAGCTGTGGTGTAATGAGGAGCTCTGTCAACGCGAACCTCCACGCTCGACCCACGTCACGGAACGCGATGCCGAAGTTTTTGGAGCAGCGTTATTCCATCAAATTTGCGGTAAAGCTTGGGAAATCGTCTACCGAAACTGGCGGTATGATTAACCAGGCTTACGGGGAGTCAGCCATGTCCAGAAACATGATCTTTCGGTGGCACAAGATGTTCGTGGAGGGCAGAGAAGAGGTCGACGACGAACCACGGCCTGGACGCCCATCAACGACACTCACCGACGAAAATGTGCGAAAAGTTCGCGATGTACTGAACTCTGATCGTCGTCTTAGTGTTCGGATGATAGCAGAGCAGTGTAATGTGCCAAAAATAATAGTGCACGAGATTATTAGGGAGCAATTACAGATGCGAAAAATTTCAGCTTCAGCAAAGTTGGTGCCGAAAGTGCTCAGTGATGATCAAAGACTCAATCGTTTGGAAATCGCGACACAACTTGCGGATCACTGCAAAAATGATCCACATTTCTTAGAGAACGTTGTTTCGGGTGACGAGACGTGGATCTTTGAGTACGACCCGGAGTCGAAGAGACAAAGTGCGGAGTGGCACACCCCATCATCACCCCGTCAAAAGAAAGCTCGCAAGAGCAAATCTCGGATCAAGGCGATGCTCATTGCCTTTTTTGACAAAAGGGGAGTCGTCCACTACGAATTTGTACCTGAACGACAAACTGTAAATGCTGCATTTTACGTCCAAGTGCGAGTCACCCGCGTCCGGCCAGCGATCAAAAACTTCTGGCGGCTGCATCACGAAAATGCACCGTCTCACACCGCGCTTTTCGTGTCGGACTTCTTGGCCAAGCACCCTTCCACCACGTCAAGGTTGTAGTATATATATATATATATATATATATATGTATGTATATATATATATATATATATATACATAAAATATCTTCGAAATAGACCGCTCTTCGGCGACGCACAAATATGTAAAAACAAAGATTTAGATTTTTAGAATATAGAAACACAAAGAAAGGACACTCACAATTTGTTATTTGACGTTTCGACAGCACGGCTGTCGTCTTCAGAATGGCGTTCTCGAGGAAGAGCGGAGAGGATGTGCGGGGGAGAGGTGGGGGAAGGAGAGGTAAAGGGACCAATAGGAAATTAACAAGGGGGTGGAGGGGATATGTAGGCAGCCAATTGATGCATTCAGTGGGCTTGGTTCAGCCCGGGCGGTTTGAATGATTGGGCCACCCAGATATGCCCCATCTCGCGGGTTCTCACCTCTATTATACTCGCAGATTTGGGAAGGATTTCAATCACCGAAACAGAGAAGCAGTCGTCAAAAGATTGATTGTGGGAAGCGGTGTGAGTAGGGATGGGATAATTAAGAAAAGTGGGAGATTTGGTGGAATATCGGTGGTTATTCATGCGGAGGGAAAGTGCGGTCGTGCATTCGTCCACGTAGAAGGCAGGGCAGAAGTTACAGGAGAGGCGATATATAATATTTTTTGAGGTACAGGTGGCGAGTGGTTGGGAGTTGGTACTGAGTGAGGGGGAGGGTTTTAAAAGATGACAGCATTTGCAGCGTGGGCGGTTTCATGGTGTGGATAGGGGCGGGGGAGAGACGGGGGTGCTTGAAGTTGGATTTGAGGACTTGAAGATGTCTCGCAAGTTCGACGGGCGTTTAAACGAAACAGAGGGACAGTGTGGGAATAAAAGTGATGTGGACTGAGTGTTATTGATACTTGGGAAGAGGTCACGGATTAGATGTTTAATTTTGTGTGTTCCGGGGAAGAAAGTGGTGATAAGATTAGGGGATTTTGGGCGGTTTGGTTTTGGGAGGGGAGGGGAGGGGTTTTGCTTCTGTATTTGCAAAACAGCAAGTGCCCTTGCTCTGAAGTGGCCACAAGGTATAATAAAAATATGTGCACAGCACAAGGAAAACAAAATGGTTACAGACAAAAGGCTTGGAGTGGACAACCTAAAAGGCAAGGTAGCATAAAAATATGAAAGAGAAGGTGCAGCAGGATAGAGGAGCTTGGAAGGAAGACCTAAATTGAAAGATGCATGGATGGCATTGACAAATTCATAGAACAGCCCTTCACTCACCCGTGTGCTGGAGGATGCGGTGGCGAGACAGGAGCCTCGCATTGTGGAATTTCTTCTCACAAACGTCACATTCATAGGATTTGGAAAATCCCCTGGCCTTGCATGGAGTACTCCTGTGCTCCTTCAGGCTTGGGACGTCCTTGAAGCACTGTCCACACTTTTCACAAAGGAAAGGCCTTTCATCTAAGTGGCTCTCTAAGTGAATCTTCAGTTCTTTCTCACGAATGTAGAGCCTCTTGCAAATCTGACAACTGAAGCGTGGAAGGGTATGAATAACAGAGTGTGTGCGCCTGTGCTTCTTCAAGATATCCACATTTTCAAACTCTTCCTTACACTTTTTACACTCAAGTTTAGGCTTTCTAAAATGCGTAGCCTCATGTTCCAAGAGCTTTGACTTATGAGCTAAAGTCCGTGGGCAAAAGCGACATGGTAATTTTAACCGATGATGGAAAAGGCGATGCAACTCTCGCTCCTCATCAGTTTTGAATTCTATTTGGCATGGCCTGCAAATGTAGCTTTTCACCCTTTGATAGATCACTTTGGCTGATTGGGTTGAATTTCCAGGATTTAAAACTTTCACAGAATAGCATTTTGAAGGACTGCTTTCACCAGTGGGATGGGCCACTTTATCTTGATAATCCAATGCTGTACTCATGCTTGCAGTAGGTAGAAAATTAATGCTCGCTTTTACAGAGGACAGAGTGCGAATGTTCCCAGCGTGTGGAAAATTTACCTTTGAAATTAAAGAGGAAATATTGGCATTGGAATCTACAGGAGATGAAATATTTGAATCTGCATTTTCAGGGGGTGTGACAATAGCATTTTCAGAGGGAGAAATACAAGCATTTTCCTTAGCTGAGGACAAGGTATTATAAAGTGCATAGCTTCCCTTCTTCTTGGGCTTTTCTGAAAGGATTCTATTAACCCATTCCTGCTGCTTTTCTGTGAGTGTCGAATAAACAACACTGGCACCAGATAAATCCTTTCCCATAATTCTATCAGTACCTTCTGAAGGCTTGGATGACTTGCTCCTATGTATCCCATGAGATTCTTCATGCTTATGTAATTCCTCTTCATTTTCATAAAATACTTTTAAACAGTGAGAACATCGGAATACTAAATCTGGATGAAACACTGTTTGGTGAGAGAAAAGATCATTAAGTTTTGAATATTTCGAGCTGCAATACTTGCAGATGTAATTCAAGTGTACTTGTTCTCGGGTCTTGCTCGGAGATTGTAAGCCACAATCATCCACTTCACTTGGAGCACTGCTGGGGTCTGAATCTGAAGATGTGTTCCCACTACTTAATCCTTTAATACCAGCTTCTGTATTTGCTGAGTGAGACACGACATGCTTTTTAAATTCTTCTTTGTCATCGTAAAAAACCTTAAAGCAAACACGACAGCAAAACACAAACTCCTGATGTGCACTAGTATGATGGAACAATAGCTCAGCATTATACCTGAAACTTCGATCACAATATTTGCAAACATTGCCATAAACTTCTTTTGAGCTTTCAACCATGGGTTCGTCGGATGTCAAGTCAGGTGATGTACTCACTGCAGCGTTGCCTTCAGGAGGCGCTTGATCGGCTTCATCAGGCGCACTGCTGCTTGCATCAGTCTCCATGCTATCTTCGACGCGTTCGCTTAAATCATCGCTAGGTTCGCTCACATCATTGCCTAAACTACCATCACCGCTGAGAACCACAATTGGTTGATCACTGGCGGTAATTTCATTCACTTTGCTCAATCTTTTCTCAACCCCCAAAGAACTCACTGGATCATCAACTTTTTTTGCAATGTGCCCAACTGCTACGGGGTGTTTATTACACTGGCTTTCCTCCTTTTCAGTTTCAGGAATTTCTATATCACGTTTTTCATGCCTATTTACTTTTCCAGGTTCTTGATTAGGAGTTTTGCTAATGGCATCCAATTCCTTGTAATTCTTAGACCTAAAACAAAAAATATTCCATTAGGAAAGTATTACATGTGCAATCTAACATTGGAATCTTGATTTTAAAAGTATTTTCAAGAGCTAAAATAAATACTTGGCAATATAAAGCACTTTACATCAATGGTGATTTTATCAACACTCATTACCTAATTTCTGTGACTTTCAGTATTGCATTTTCATCACTGTGCATATTTTATGTGATAAGTATAAGGACATAAACTGGGATGCTTGATGAATGATTAATAGTATTTATATGATTTCATGTTTGTAAAGCATAAAATAGTATTATACTATAAACAAGTTAGAGCAGTTGAAAATTTTTAATTTTTTTCATTGCGGCTTGAAATACCTTTACGAAAAAATCGAGAGAAAATACGCGATTTCATCGGAAACAGTAAAAATAAATAAACACGGGCAATTTTATGTGGATCTACTAAAAAAACATACTCGTTTTAAATTATAACTACATTTTTTGCGATGGAAAATAGTGTTTGAAATACTTGGAAGGATATATTGAGAAATATATATGATCCCCATCCAAAACACGAAAAAAAAGGAATCGAAAGGATTCCTGTGGAAATACTACAAAACATACGCTTTTTAAATGATAACACCATTTTTCGATTGAAAAATCAACGAATTTCGAAAATTTGCGTTTGAAAAAGTTATGCGTAAAAATTGAGAGAAAATACGCGATTTAATCGGAAACGGCAAAAATTAATAAACACAGGCAATTTTATGTGGACCTACTAAAAAACATACTCGTTTGAAATAATAACTACATTTTCTGCGAAGAAAAATGGTGTTTGAAATACTTGGAAGGAAAAAATTGAGAAATAGGCACGATCCAAATCGAAAACACAAAAAAGGAAAATAATCAAACAGATTCCTGTGGAAATACTACAAAACATACCTTATTTAAATTATAACACTATTTTTCGGTGAAAAAATAAATGAATATTGAAAATAAGAGTTTGAAATACTTGAAAGGAAATATTGAGATAAAATACGCGATTTAATTGAAAAGCCACGAAAAAAAAAAACGAAAATTTTCTGTGGCCATACCACAAAACATACACTTTTTAAATTATAACAAAATTTTCCGATGCAAAAATAAACAATTTTTGAAAATTGGAGTTTAAATAGTTATATTTTCCAATTTATATATATATATATATATATATATATATATATATATATATATATATATATATATTAATATATATATAAATTGAGAAAAAATACGCGATTTCATCGGAAACACGAAAATTTAAAAAAACCCGGGAAATTTAATGTGGACCTACTAAAAACCATAATCGTCTTAAATTAGAACTACATTTTCTGCGATGGAAAAAGGAGTTTGAAATACTTTGAAGGAAAAAATTGAGAAAAATGCACGATCCCCATCGAAAATATGAAAAAGGAAAAGAAATTAACAGATTCCTGTGGAAATACTACAAAACATACCCTTTTTATTTGTATATATCTCAATTTTTTCTTTCCAAGTATTTGAAACTCCCTTTTCCATCGCAGAAAATGTAGTTATAATTTAAAACGAGTATGTTTTAGTAGGTCCAGAAAATATTGCCGGTGTTTATTTATTTTTGGTGTTTCCGATGAAATCGCGTATTTTCCTTCAATTTTTTCGCATAATTACATCAAACTCAACATTTCCAAATTTGTTGATTGTTCCATCAAAAAATAGACTTATAACTAAAAAGAGTTTGGGCAGGTTAAAACGATAGCTGAGAGACTGGTACTGCAAGAGGGATGCCTACTCATTACCTTTATCACCACCACATGGAACTATCATCGGCTCTACACATTGCTCAGTGTCACTCTCTTTATAACCGTGTTAAATCTTTGGTAGGTGACGTCTCCTTCAAGAAAATTTCCGTTATAAACAAAAAATTACATTATTTGCAGTGTGAACGGGAAAACGCAACTTATTCTCCCAAAAGTGATTTTAAGTTTCATCCTAAAGTAATCAACTTATCTAAATCTTCCTTTATCGGCTCCGACTTTGAACTACTACAAAAAGGCTTGAAGTTTGCCCCCACTCCTGACACAATGCCCCTTAAAATCTTTGATAGTGGAATGTTAAGTCACCGTCCATCATGAACATTCAGGCATTAAACAAAATGTTGCACATATTTTAAACTTCCATCTTACCAAGACAGTTCTCCAACCTCAAGAAAGTGGGCCTACAATATAACAATGTGTTAAGATTCATCATGCAGAAAATAGAAAAAGAAAACCTGATCATCTCTAAAGCAGACAAATCTTTTTATTTCAAAAAATGTGACAATGTGTTGACGGATAACTCCTTTGTGATACTCCCTCGAGACCCAACTGCTAGGTTCCAAAAAGGGTATGCTCTAAATTGTTCTCAGAAAGTGAAGATAGGATATTGTTACAAATGAATCCTCGACCTCCTAGATTTTATGGCTTCCAGAAAATTCATAAAGATAGAACACCTGTTCACCCAGTGGTATCATGCATAGGCTCACCATCATATAAATTAGCCTCCAAACTGAATACCATCTTTACACAACACACTAGTTTTTCAGCAAAATATAGTGCTAAGAATTCCATTCACTTGACACGTAATCTTCACCATATCTCTTTACCTCCGAACTCCAAACTAGTTTCCTTTGACGTGAAAAATTTATTTACCTCTGTGCCCATTTAAAAAACTTTGTTACTTACTAAAGATTCAAAGAGAGACACCAGCATGAACCTTGTGTTTATAAAAGAACTCCATCTGCTCATGGAACTGTGAGCAAACCAGAATTACGTTTTATTCAATAATGTGTTTTATCATCAAATGGATGGCTTAGCAATGGGATCTCCTTTTTCCCCACCATTAAGAGAAATATTCATGGACTATTTAGAATCACCATTATATAACTCCCGCTGTCCTATCCTAACTAATATTTTCTACCGGTGTCGCTATGTGGAAGGCATCATCTGCTGTTGGGCTGGGAGTATAAGACAACTCAATCTTTTAAATGCCCAACACCCCAAAATGAAGTTCACTATGGAAATCAAATCCAGGAAAGAGTTGAACTTTCTTGACCTTTCCACAATCCATCATCGATGATAAACTTAGTGTTTGCGTACACAGGAAATTATGTAACAGTGATGCGATCATGCCAGCTGATTCCTGCCGCCATACAAACCAGAAACTGTCAATCTTCCATTCAATGATACACCAACTTGTTGATTTACCCCTAACATTGAAAAATTTCAACCATGAGCTGGACACTGTAAAATCATTAGCAGTATCCAATGGCTATAGTGTAAATATTTTCGTCAATCTCTTAAAGAAAATTAAAATTTGAAGCTATTTCACAGTTATGCTCCCTTAGTCCAGCACAAGAAGAGCCCAAAAAGTGGTGTCGTCTATTGTTTGTGGGTGATCTTTCTAAAAAGATTGCCCGAAAATGTAATAAAAGAAAATTCAATATCTCATTTCATAATCTGCATACTCTGGGAAAAATCCTTTTCCACGACAAAGACAAATCCGAACCCCTCTTACAATACGGCACATACAAGGTGAAGTGTGATTACTTTTTTGTGCTACACAGACCAGACTGGAAACCAGGACAAAAGAACATGAAAAATGCTGGAGGACTTTTGATGAAGCATCTCTCCTATCCAAGCATCTAACTGCAATTATCCCACTCACATCAATGTAATCCCGAGATGCTTTCACCACGAAAACAAGGGCAAGAGACTTGATATTTTAGAGCAACTTGAAATCATAAAATTAAATATGAATGGTCTTTTAATCAACAATATTTTTGTAAACTATTCTCCTGTCCTCAGAATCCCGTTTCCACAGCAAAAAAGAGAAACTCCCTCTTTCCCTCTGACTCCACCCTTCGCTTACTTCCCATCCAACCACCCCTACCCTCCACTTTCAGTATGTGTCGAACAACCCTTCCCTGATAATGCCCTTCTTAGAATCACTTATACCCCATCCCTCAACCTGCCTCCATCCCTTCGACGTCTCCTTCCCGCTTAACCCTTCTTCATTCTTCCCTCCTTCCTACCACACAGACACTAGCTACCCGCCACCACCCTCTCAAATAATGATCGCAAGTGCTTTATCCCCCCCACCTCTTTTTACCTCACCATTTCTTTAGTTTCCCTGGGTTTTTCATGTTTCCCTCATTGTCCCCACCTACCTTACTCCTCACTTTTTTCTTCTTCCCCCCCTTCCTCAAACAGGTATAAACATTATGTACCACATGTTGAATCTTGTCTTGTACCTGAAGAAGGAAGAAAACTAAGCCTCATAGCTTATTACTCATACCAATATGTTAGGGGCCTGTGTTCAAAATTACCAACTATGGGGAACTCAATTCTAAACAAGTGATTTTGGTGTACTTGTAATTGTCCTCACCGAGACTTGGCTTCATGCTTTTCATGGATATCATCCCTGTGTAAGACTCAAATATGATTATCCAGTTGAAATTCAATGATAATTTCGAAAAAATTAATATGGCAATATTATGCTCAGGAAAATATTTAAACTGTTTTCCATGTGTCGACTCCCCAAAAATATACCTTTCAGGCAAATCATTGCTGTTCAATGTCTTTTAACCAGGTAGTATTCCTTGCCACTATGCATATGCATTTCGGCAAAAGCTATCATCAGCTAATGAATGGGCCATGGTATACTTTGAAGGTGGTGAACACACAAGGCACACTTGTTTAACATCAGTTTTAACACATGGTCGGCAACGTGCGTAATTCATATATCGTTAGAGATAAAGGATTGCATCAGTGGCAAACCTGCAATATCTCTACTTTATAGTAATTTAAATGTGCAGGTAGTAGGAATTCTTCAGGAATTAGTCAATACACTATGTTTAAAGAAAAATCCTAAAAATCAACCTGAAGGTTGGTTTGACAAGATAGGGTAGAACTAACCTAATACACGCGATAAATGCAACAGTGTGTGAGATTTGCACATCAAGATAGATGCTGGAAAAGCTCATTTCTCTGCCCCGGCGAGGTTTCACAAGAACCTCTGGTCCCAGGAATCGAAACCGAGCCCTCAGGTCAGTAGCCCCAGAGCTCTGTCCAGTCGTCGACCATGTCTCAAATTCATTGCATATGCATATCTCCCATACAAATCCATGGTTCCCAATTTTTACTCTGCATTTATTGAATTCTTTGCTTGGTATCATTCTTTAGCTAAAATTTTGTTATGATAAACTGATTAGCATATCAAAATTGTTAGGGGAGCTAGGCTGGGAATCACTCACAGAGTGAAGGTTATATTACAGATCAAATCTCTTGCATAAATTGGAAGGATATCTCCTTAGCAATGATGATGAAAATCTATTATTGTCCCCATCGTACTACAGTAGGAGAGATCATGTCAATACAATTAGAGAGATTAAGTGTAGAACAGATAAATTTAAAATGTCATTTTTTCCCACGAACGATAAGGGATCAGAATAACATTGTCCAGCCATGAGACCATGGTAGAGGTAAAAATTAATTGGTTTTAAATTAGGCGGGTGTGTATTTACCCCCTGGCACACACCTTGGCTGTAGCTTGCAGGGTACTAAAAAACAATAATATTTCAGAGTCAATTCAGGCTCGGCAATTTTAACATCTAAAGGAAAGACCAAAGTGATCTTATTAGCTCAACAAGGAGCGGTGGATTCCTGATTGCAGTGAGATCCATATATTTGTGCAGTTTATTGGAATGTTATCTGAATCTTGAATCTCTTTTTGTTTCTATCATAACTTCCTGATCAAAAATATTGACTGGCACAGTTCACTCGCCTCCAGACTTGTCAGCAGATGCTACAATGCTTGTTGTTTTGATACAATCAAAAATCTCACTGGATCAAATAATTATTCTGAGGTTTTAATAATGAGTGATTTCAACCTTCCTCAAGTTTATTCCTGGGATTTGTCAATCAGGGCAGATCAGAGTGTGTTTAACCTCCATTCTCTTCTGGCTCATGTTCTGATTGACTCTATCGGCTACTTGAAATGTTGAAAAGTTAATATCACCTATAGCTATAAAGGTAAATTAATAGCCCTCATTTTTAAAAAACTCAAGACTTCATTACATATCCCAGGATGTGTTCTCCACTATCATGTGATCTCCATCACCCTGCCATTAATGTGCCCCTTAAACTCTAATGTTCAATGCAAGTAATTGATCTTGTGTTGCGCCAGTATGAAACCATGAAATGAGATTTCTTTGCTCTGAAAAATTACTCATTGAATATTACCGGGTGTTATGGCATAAAATTTTACACCAGAGCATCCATAAGTTTATTCCGATTAATACTTTTAAAACTAGCAGTTTTCCGCAGTGGTTTCCAGCTTTGAGCTGAAGAATCTAGTTAATCAAAATAAATTATGGTAAAAATCATGAACAAACTGGATTGTAATCAGATTATGCTAAATTTTTATAGTTAAGGTAAGAATGTGCTAAAATAATAAGGAACTGTTACATTTGCTATAGAACACAACTCGACTAAACCATCAAGCAAAAAAATATTCAAGGAATCATGTCACTAGTATGAGTAAGATTGACAGACTACCCAATGTCTTGTATTTAGAGTATTTCCGCAAGATCATGTGTTGATATAACAAAACTTCTCACAGAGTATTTCTGATCTGTGTACGTCAAACATGACAGTACTCCTTGGCACAATTTGGCTACTCAAACAAACCTCTATTTCAATCTCATTCTTAACAATCTCATTAGAAGACATCAAAATGATACCATGCCAATTTGATCTCCAAAGATGGTCCGGAAGAACTCTGACTTAATTCAGTCTGCCTTGGTCCACTACTTAATACTTTGTCTATACTGTTTCATGAATCTCTCCTCATGGTTTTTTCCTGGAATACTCAAATCTAAAAATAGTCTCCATATACGAGCAGGGTAATAGAAGTATTATATCTATCCTCCAATTATCAAGCTTTCAATTATAGCAACAATCTTACTGGTCTTCTTATTGGTCTTCTTTAAACTAACCACTACATAATCACCATCCCTAAGCAGCGTGATTTCACTAAGCGAATATCAACACTCACTACTCCGTAAGTTTTTCAAAAGTATCTTACGTAAGCAATGGGAAAAAGCTTAGAAACTGATTTCACTCTTATCAAATTCAATAATATTTTTGATACTGTTGGTCATGAGCTTCTTTTTAAAAACTTTCCTCAATGCGTTATTGTAAACTATTAACCCTAAAAAACTAATTCCTACTTCACTTCAGGGATAAATTCATTTATTTAGTTTGGCTTTTAAATACGCACAAACAGGATATGGTGCCATCTCAATGCTAGTTAAAAATCAAAGAGCGAGGAGAAAAACAATTATAGGTATAGAATTGTCTTACACTCAAATTAGGTTGATCACATATGTCAGTATGACCTTGCCCTTTACTGTAGGGGATTGAGATGGTGCAGTGGCTAACGTATTGGCTTCCCATCCAGAGACCCAGGTTCGAATCCAGGCGACAACATATTTTTATAAGTGGTGTCCCGATCCCTACTTAAGGTGCTTTGTGGAGGGCACTTGGAGTGATTATGCTGTCCGTTGGATGGGACATTACACTGCCAATCCCTTGGCATCTCTCGCTAATCTCTCCACCCTTTCCTCTCCTTCTCAAATGGCACAAATGACCTGAGCTGTTGGTCACCTCCCATAAAAACTACTACCCTTGACCATACATTTATATCCAGGACAAGCCACATCAAACCAAAATATTGCTTTCTTTATTCCAATTATGTATTGTGAGGTTTCTTAACAGTTTTAAAAAGAATTTTTTTTATAAATAGAAAATCCACATGGAGATACACAAAAATTTTTCATCTGTACTAAAAATTAACTTTGCATTAATGCTTGCTAGTATTTAATGTAAAAAAACCTGCCTATTGATTAGCCCACATACTAATAGAAGAGTTCTTAGAGTGAAGCCGTGCTTTTGACTAGCAATATTTTACACAGTGAAATATGACTAATGTTATATAACTGCTATGTACGGTATTTCGTCATAACATCTAGTTCCTTTAAAAGCCCCAAAATTTCAGAGTTTAAGAGGACGCCTCGGTAGCTTAAGTGGCTAAAGCACTCGACCGGATATTGAGGGATCTGGGTTCGAGTCCCAGTCAAGGCGAATGATTTTTACGCTCTGAAATTGTTGCATTAAACTGCTCCATTTATTTATTTACTAAGAAATATAATCTTGAATCGCAGGATTGCAATCTTGAGATGACTGCTCCTGGGACTAGATTTCTTGGCAGGTTCAGACCTTGCTTCAAAGGTAAGTCTTGCTCACCTTGATTGCATTTTCTGCAAGATGCCTTCTTAAAATGTAAATTGTTGATTAAATAGACGTCTCGGAGTAGTATTAGCAGGTTTTCCCTTGGCTCAGGGTGTCAGCTACTGTTTTGATGATCAACTCCATCATTGTCCTCGGGGTCCTGAGGCCCTGAGGATAATGATGAAATTAGCCATCAAAATGTTGGCAGTTGATATCATGACCCAGAGTGAAAAACCCAACAAGACTTCACTGCAATCATTGGCTGGGAAAATACAAAAACTAGAAGTTGCTTCTCTGCATTTTTAGGAGTTGGCAGAGGAGAAATTAATTTTAAAACATTATGGCTCGTTAGAATAAAACTTTTTCTCTTTTTACTTATTTTTACATAGCTATACAGAATATACATAGTCCTACAGAATAAAAAAGTTTACAGAATTAATTTCTGCTCATTTAAGACAATAAATTTCTTAACACAATTAAGATGAGTATCTTTACAATAGCAGCATGGCAACTCTGCACAAACAACATAATATTCATTGAGTTGAGTACACTGAAACAATATTGCATCTCAAATAACCATATTGAAAATATAAATTTTTGCAAAATAACAACTCCCTTTGATAAGCATCAAGAATGTCTTATGATGCGACATTTAACCACTTTATTTCATAAAATTGTTTCCAGTTCATCAGTAACATATACCACTTCTGAATACTCAGGGTCTATTACGATGGTCGTGTTCACCACCTCATTGCCAGCCACGTGGTCACTCTGGTCCACATGAGCTGACTTAATGACCTCCTCCAACATGCGGTCATCACTACCAACCCCTACAATAGTTTCACTCATATTTAGAAGTGATACAGCGAGGGAATCTTCATCCATGTCAGTGGCAGCCATTTCCGTATCACCTTTATACTGGGCATGAGTCCTTTCGTGTTCCTGAAGAAGCTTAAGCTGGGAGAAATTTTCAGAACAACTTGAACAGGAATAAACCCTTTTTGTATGACTGCGCTGATGCATCAAAAGGCATATCTTTCGAGAGAAGGACATGGGACAGAACTTGCAAGTGAAGGGGTTATAAGAGATATGCTCCACCAGATGATTGGAAAACTCGACTGCTGTCGAGAAGGACTTGTGACAATTGTTGCAGGAGTAGCCCTCCTCTTGAAAGTGCACTTTTTCGTGTTTGAGCAAACTCCTGTGGGTGGCAAAAGTTCGATCGCAAATGCTGCACTTGTACGGTCGTTCGCCCGGGTGGGATGACATGTGATTCTCCAGTTGGTACTTGCTATCAAACTTCTCATTGCAGAGATGGCATTGCCATACGGATTCATTCGAATGAGTGGCCTTGTGGATGCTTAGCGTGAGCTCAGTTGCAAAACACTTATCACACTCGGAACACATCAGTTTGGGTACAACCCTCGGTCCTTCGCACTGGAAAGCAGAAAATTCAGTCATTTCCTCTTCAGGGTGTTGCTGCTTCCTGTGCTTCTGCAGCTGATCCAAAGTTTCAAATGGCTCATCGCACACCAAGCAAAGCATCTTGCTGTGTCCCTCCATGTGACTGTTCATTGCAGGTCGGGATCTGAAGATGAGCCCACAGAGCGGGCAGGGGTACAATGCTGGAGATGGAAAACACAGAAGAGAAGCAAGACATCCAATTAGAAAAAGTCCACATGGCCTATTCTCTCCAGCAAGGTCCACAATTATTTAAGCATATTTTATTGCCAAAAATAAATTCCTAAAAGTTTAACATAAAGTGGATCTATGGTTCACAGTATTCCCGTAGGATATTTGGAACATTACACTCAGCTCAGCTTCCCCTCTCCGAGCTACTGAAAAGGTTCCTGATGTAAGCAATTTCCAATTCCCATTACAAATCAAAAGACTGATGCAATGGAAAATATCATGAAATGGAACCATATGCTCTGCTCCATCCTGCAAGGCTAACTTTGCATTATAATAAGTGGTGAAAATTGGTTTGCACTTATGCAATGGCATCAGCATGATCGATGCCCTGAAATGGCAGTATTTCCTGACATGCCTAAGGCGTCCTATGTGGCTGGTATTCCAAAGGATAAAAATAATAATCAAAGTTATACCACCAATAATTAAAAATTTTTTCACTTATTCCAATGATAATCTGTTTACTCATGGTTTAAGTGATACTTAGAAAGAAACTCTTGAACTTTTTACCTAGTTTAGGCGATGAAAGTGACCTGATTTTCAGGTTTTTTCATAGAACCAACACCACACTAGTATTTCAACAATTTCAGTGTAAAAATCTTTCACCTTCGATTGGATTCAAACCCAGATCCCTCGATGTCCGGCCAAATGCTTTAGCAAGGCGTCCTCTTAAACTCTGAAATTTTGAGGGCTTTAAAGTAACAAGATGTTGCAATGAAATACCATACACACAATGCCACAGGCATTGGTAGTCATGCACGACACGACATCTCATTCCTTTAAAACCCCCAAAATTTCAGAGTTTAAGAGGATGCATCGATAGCTCAACTGGCTTTTGACCGGACATTGAGGGATCCGGGTTCGAATTCAATTCAAGGTGAATGATCTTTACACTTAAATTTTTGCAATGAAATGCATATTAGCGGATGACTCCATCAACTGTTGCAACATCTCCCACAGTTTCTTGGAACGACACTAGTGTGTTGAAAAATCCATGATTGTTTCCATTTTGTGCTTTAGTGTACCCAATATAACAAGGTAATAATAAAAACATACAGCAAGAGTTTCATGGGTATGTGAACTTGGACAGCTTAGAAGTCACGAAAAATGATTTTCTGTTAAAGATAGCCTTTTATTTCATTATTTTAAATGAGGAAACATTTTTGAAACCTTCATGCACAATTTTGCAACATTTCACCAAGTATTCTGCCTCTCTGCAAAATTCTGGTTTTTCCAGGTTTGGTGAATCCCTATACATTTTAAATATTTCATAGTCGCTGGCCTCCGTACACACATTTAAAAATGGAAAGTATCACAGATTTTAGTTCTCAGTAAAGTAGTTATATTTTGATGCTTTGGCAGGTTGCCTGGTGATAGCAAGCATAAGAAATTATGATTTTCTATGGGTAAATTATAGCTATGGCTATTTGAAAGTCAGTCATTTAGGAAAAACACAACTGGAAAAGTTTATAAATAGTTAGATCATCTTGAGTTTTTTTGAAAATCGCAATTGTAAGAGGCAACCGATACTCATCAACCTTATTTCGAAACATAGGGTTATTTGTATTAAATTGTACACACTAAAATATATCTGTTAGCCTGCTAAAAAGAGAATATGTCCACAAAATCGTTAGGCATATTTTTATCCTAAGGATTTTTTATGGGGCCAGAGCTATTTTTTTAATAGAAATATATATTTTTTATTAATCTGATTAAGGGAAGAGGGAGCAAGAATTGGAGTTAACTAATGCAATATTTTGTAGCCTTATAGAAGTTAAAGGTAAAGTATTAAGAGATTGATTCTCTCGTTTTGATTCTCTCTTGCCCGCCTTATCTCTAACTGTTAGCATAGATCTCCCTTTCTTGCTTCCCGATAAAGATTTAACTTCGCTGTACAGCGCACCAATTTCACCCTTCCTATGCAAACTTTCCATGTCCTAACAGTCTTAATTTCGGCCTCTTCGAAGGCCGAAAGCTCAAGCAATCTACAATGTGAGTGTCCTTTTAAGTGTTACTATTTTATTTGTGTTCTATTGTACTGCCTATTTATTATACTGATCATCGATATGTATGTTTCTTTATATATATGAAAACGTATATATATATGTATATCTTTAAATTTATATATATATATATATATATACACGTACATATATATTCACACACATGTATTGCGTGTGTGCGCGTGTAGTACCTCAATACAATTAGATAAAGCGTATGAAGGCATTAATAATTTTAAAAATGTTACCCTTAGACGTTCCAAGGAAAGGTCTGTGAGCGTTATATTACGAGTTATCCTTTTATATTATTGACAATTATTTTAGCAAAGTGAATGGTGTTTATTAATGTACCTCTACTATTTTATGTACAGATATATTTACATAAGCTATCTCCATTTACGAACTATACACTCTCCATGAGAATAACTTCCGGCGTAATGTACTAAAATGGTAATTTTCTAATTATTTTCCAGGTTTAATAAATGTTATCTGCGTGCTTTTCCCAACCAAAGCCCTCTGCTCCCCTGTATAACTCCAAACAAAGCCAGGGCTGGCGAGTAATCTCATTTTCTCATGTCACGACCACACTTGGATTACGCACTTCTTGATTGCTGCCATCTCTAAGGAATGTAAATTCGCATCCCCTCACCGAATTACCATGAATACCTCAAGATGGACCACTCATTTGTCTGACTCTCCCAACGGTCATGCGTTAATCTTAGCTCTGAATAAATATAAAGGTTAATTGTTTAAAAATTTGATGCATCGGAATTTGATTTCGGTGGAAAACATGAAATTTTGACAATGCGGTGATAATTTATGTTCTATTGTATTGATTACCCTGAGTAATTATAGTACACCAGCTAAGCCCTGATTTTTTTCCTTCATTTAATTCACCATTTAAATATTAAGTCTTCGAACCATCATACGATGTCACCTTGTCGAATAGAATGGGGGTGGTATTATTGGCGGAGGAGAGTATGATTGGTTGAAATTTATTAATTAGGATTGAGAATTGTGGGAATGCAAATGATTCATCGAGAAAAAATTTGATGCATGGACGCCGTGAGCAAAGGTGGTTAAAAAGGAAGAAACAGGCTTTTAGCAAAGAATGTTAGGACATAAAAGGATATTAAAATACGCGGTTTTCAATAACTGTCCAATACAAGTATCTTACGGTAATGACTAATATACAGGGTTCGTCCGGAAAATAAGTGTACTGACTCCTGGGCTGGGCGCGCCTGGAGCGGCGCGCCCAGCTCTAAACAAGGAGTCAAGGTCAGTCTTGATCCAGTAAACAAAACTAATGCACGGCCTTCCCGGCGGAAAAAAGTCGAGAGTCAAACCCCACGCTTCTGGAAGAACTAGACGGTCAACCGCTGCTCGAAACAAAACAGGATCAGAACCTCTATTTCCGATTGAGTCCGGCAATGCCGCTCTCCAAATCCCTGCGGCCGATGCCTCGGACGCCGGCGAAATCAGACACTCGGTTAACACAGGCACGTCCAGCTATCGAGGATACGTAATTTACGCTGAGATCTGCGGGTCTTCATGCAACCATGATTTGTTTTTTTTCCTTGCAAATTGGCTGTGATTATGGACCTATCATGGAGCGCACTTCCTTCCCATGAATACCCAATTCCAGCGTGCCTGGATAATAAGCCTTACCCCATCTCAATTTCTTCTCATCTTTCATTATGTGGATATTTCTCACCAACTAAAGAGATTTCTCTCAATATAAAGGGATTTTTACCGTTATTTGTATGAATGCAACAATTCTCGTTTAATCAGTAGTGTTATAAATTACGGAAAAACCATCTAAAAAAATTAGAACTATTAGTCTAGAGAACCTGAAACGTCCTGAAATTTTGAATGTCCTTTGTTATTTTTGGTCAATTACCGTCCTTATCTCCCTTTCTCCGATTTTTGGAAAAAACATCTAGAGTAGGAAAGTACGCGACAAATAGCAGTTCTTAAGAAAATATAAGGGTGCTAAAAAACAAATATCTCCGTTCTCGAAAGTGGTCCGCCCAGCACCGCTCTGACGGGCTGCGATTGGAGGGGGGTATGTTTGCAAGCGACGCTGAAAAAGGCAGTCGGCTCTGAGCTGTGGTGTAATGAGGAGCTCTGTCAACGCGAACCTCCACGCTCGACCCACGTCACGGAACGCGATGCCGAAGTTTTTGGAGCAGCGTTATTCCATCAAATTTGCGGTAAAGCTTGGGAAATCGTCTACCGAAACTGGCGGTATGATTAACCAGGCTTACGGGGAGTCAGCCATGTCCAGAAACATGATCTTTCGGTGGCACAAGATGTTCGTGGAGGGCAGAGAAGAGGTCGACGACGAACCACGGCCTGGACGCCCATCAACGACACTCACCGACGAAAATGTGCGAAAAGTTCGCGATGTACTGAACTCTGATCGTCGTCTTAGTGTTCGGATGATAGCAGAGCAGTGTAATGTGCCAAAAATAATAGTGCACGAGATTATTAGGGAGCAATTACAGATGCGAAAAATTTCAGCTTCAGCAAAGTTGGTGCCGAAAGTGCTCAGTGATGATCAAAGACTCAATCGTTTGGAAATCGCGACACAACTTGCGGATCACTGCAAAAATGATCCACATTTCTTAGAGAACGTTGTTTCGGGTGACGAGACGTGGATCTTTGAGTACGACCCGGAGTCGAAGAGACAAAGTGCGGAGTGGCACACCCCATCATCACCCCGTCAAAAGAAAGCTCGCAAGAGCAAATCTCGGATCAAGGCGATGCTCATTGCCTTTTTTGACAAAAGGGGAGTCGTCCACTACGAATTTGTACCTGAACGACAAACTGTAAATGCTGCATTTTACGTCCAAGTGCGAGTCACCCGCGTCCGGCCAGCGATCAAAAACTTCTGGCGGCTGCATCACGAAAATGCACCGTCTCACACCGCGCTTTTCGTGTCGGACTTCTTGGCCAAGCACCCTTCCACCACGTCAAGGTTGTAGTATATATATATATATATATATATATGTATGTATATATATATATATATATATATACATAAAATATCTTCGAAATAGACCGCTCTTCGGCGACGCACAAATATGTAAAAACAAAGATTTAGATTTTTAGAATATAGAAACACAAAGAAAGGACACTCACAATTTGTTATTTGACGTTTCGACAGCACGGCTGTCGTCTTCAGAATGGCGTTCTCGAGGAAGAGCGGAGAGGATGTGCGGGGGAGAGGTGGGGGAAGGAGAGGTAAAGGGACCAATAGGAAATTAACAAGGGGGTGGAGGGGATATGTAGGCAGCCAATTGATGCATTCAGTGGGCTTGGTTCAGCCCGGGCGGTTTGAATGATTGGGCCACCCAGATATGCCCCATCTCGCGGGTTCTCACCTCTATTATACTCGCAGATTTGGGAAGGATTTCAATCACCGAAACAGAGAAGCAGTCGTCAAAAGATTGATTGTGGGAAGCGGTGTGAGTAGGGATGGGATAATTAAGAAAAGTGGGAGATTTGGTGGAATATCGGTGGTTATTCATGCGGAGGGAAAGTGCGGTCGTGCATTCGTCCACGTAGAAGGCAGGGCAGAAGTTACAGGAGAGGCGATATATAATATTTTTTGAGGTACAGGTGGCGAGTGGTTGGGAGTTGGTACTGAGTGAGGGGGAGGGTTTTAAAAGATGACAGCATTTGCAGCGTGGGCGGTTTCATGGTGTGGATAGGGGCGGGGGAGAGACGGGGGTGCTTGAAGTTGGATTTGAGGACTTGAAGATGTCTCGCAAGTTCGACGGGCGTTTAAACGAAACAGAGGGACAGTGTGGGAATAAAAGTGATGTGGACTGAGTGTTATTGATACTTGGGAAGAGGTCACGGATTAGATGTTTAATTTTGTGTGTTCCGGGGAAGAAAGTGGTGATAAGATTAGGGGATTTTGGGCGGTTTGGTTTTGGGAGGGGAGGGGAGGGGTTTTGCTTCTGTATTTGCAAAACAGCAAGTGCCCTTGCTCTGAAGTGGCCACAAGGTATAATAAAAATATGTGCACAGCACAAGGAAAACAAAATGGTTACAGACAAAAGGCTTGGAGTGGACAACCTAAAAGGCAAGGTAGCATAAAAATATGAAAGAGAAGGTGCAGCAGGATAGAGGAGCTTGGAAGGAAGACCTAAATTGAAAGATGCATGGATGGCATTGACAAATTCATAGAACAGCCCTTCACTCACCCGTGTGCTGGAGGATGCGGTGGCGAGACAGGAGCCTCGCATTGTGGAATTTCTTCTCACAAACGTCACATTCATAGGATTTGGAAAATCCCCTGGCCTTGCATGGAGTACTCCTGTGCTCCTTCAGGCTTGGGACGTCCTTGAAGCACTGTCCACACTTTTCACAAAGGAAAGGCCTTTCATCTAAGTGGCTCTCTAAGTGAATCTTCAGTTCTTTCTCACGAATGTAGAGCCTCTTGCAAATCTGACAACTGAAGCGTGGAAGGGTATGAATAACAGAGTGTGTGCGCCTGTGCTTCTTCAAGATATCCACATTTTCAAACTCTTCCTTACACTTTTTACACTCAAGTTTAGGCTTTCTAAAATGCGTAGCCTCATGTTCCAAGAGCTTTGACTTATGAGCTAAAGTCCGTGGGCAAAAGCGACATGGTAATTTTAACCGATGATGGAAAAGGCGATGCAACTCTCGCTCCTCATCAGTTTTGAATTCTATTTGGCATGGCCTGCAAATGTAGCTTTTCACCCTTTGATAGATCACTTTGGCTGATTGGGTTGAATTTCCAGGATTTAAAACTTTCACAGAATAGCATTTTGAAGGACTGCTTTCACCAGTGGGATGGGCCACTTTATCTTGATAATCCAATGCTGTACTCATGCTTGCAGTAGGTAGAAAATTAATGCTCGCTTTTACAGAGGACAGAGTGCGAATGTTCCCAGCGTGTGGAAAATTTACCTTTGAAATTAAAGAGGAAATATTGGCATTGGAATCTACAGGAGATGAAATATTTGAATCTGCATTTTCAGGGGGTGTGACAATAGCATTTTCAGAGGGAGAAATACAAGCATTTTCCTTAGCTGAGGACAAGGTATTATAAAGTGCATAGCTTCCCTTCTTCTTGGGCTTTTCTGAAAGGATTCTATTAACCCATTCCTGCTGCTTTTCTGTGAGTGTCGAATAAACAACACTGGCACCAGATAAATCCTTTCCCATAATTCTATCAGTACCTTCTGAAGGCTTGGATGACTTGCTCCTATGTATCCCATGAGATTCTTCATGCTTATGTAATTCCTCTTCATTTTCATAAAATACTTTTAAACAGTGAGAACATCGGAATACTAAATCTGGATGAAACACTGTTTGGTGAGAGAAAAGATCATTAAGTTTTGAATATTTCGAGCTGCAATACTTGCAGATGTAATTCAAGTGTACTTGTTCTCGGGTCTTGCTCGGAGATTGTAAGCCACAATCATCCACTTCACTTGGAGCACTGCTGGGGTCTGAATCTGAAGATGTGTTCCCACTACTTAATCCTTTAATACCAGCTTCTGTATTTGCTGAGTGAGACACGACATGCTTTTTAAATTCTTCTTTGTCATCGTAAAAAACCTTAAAGCAAACACGACAGCAAAACACAAACTCCTGATGTGCACTAGTATGATGGAACAATAGCTCAGCATTATACCTGAAACTTCGATCACAATATTTGCAAACATTGCCATAAACTTCTTTTGAGCTTTCAACCATGGGTTCGTCGGATGTCAAGTCAGGTGATGTACTCACTGCAGCGTTGCCTTCAGGAGGCGCTTGATCGGCTTCATCAGGCGCACTGCTGCTTGCATCAGTCTCCATGCTATCTTCGACGCGTTCGCTTAAATCATCGCTAGGTTCGCTCACATCATTGCCTAAACTACCATCACCGCTGAGAACCACAATTGGTTGATCACTGGCGGTAATTTCATTCACTTTGCTCAATCTTTTCTCAACCCCCAAAGAACTCACTGGATCATCAACTTTTTTTGCAATGTGCCCAACTGCTACGGGGTGTTTATTACACTGGCTTTCCTCCTTTTCAGTTTCAGGAATTTCTATATCACGTTTTTCATGCCTATTTACTTTTCCAGGTTCTTGATTAGGAGTTTTGCTAATGGCATCCAATTCCTTGTAATTCTTAGACCTAAAACAAAAAATATTCCATTAGGAAAGTATTACATGTGCAATCTAACATTGGAATCTTGATTTTAAAAGTATTTTCAAGAGCTAAAATAAATACTTGGCAATATAAAGCACTTTACATCAATGGTGATTTTATCAACACTCATTACCTAATTTCTGTGACTTTCAGTATTGCATTTTCATCACTGTGCATATTTTATGTGATAAGTATAAGGACATAAACTGGGATGCTTGATGAATGATTAATAGTATTTATATGATTTCATGTTTGTAAAGCATAAAATAGTATTATACTATAAACAAGTTAGAGCAGTTGAAAATATTTTAGCTGCACTAGTTTGATACAAGGGGCATTGTGAATCATAAGAGGTAATTTGCCATATCTTAGAATTCATGGAGAGTGCAAAATGATGCAAAAATCTTGAAATTTGGATGTTTTTTACTGTAAGATGTGTATATATCAATGATCTCTTATCTGCTAGCAACTCCATGCACATTCTCTGTCATAAAATCGCCCTGTGATTATTGCATTATCACCTTTGCCACAACTACGGCACAGGTACAATACTTGTACCACTCTTTCACACCATTATGTCATTAAACGCAACACTTGTTCTGCTCTTTGACACAATTATGGCATAAATACAACACTTGTCTTTGTCCCAGGAGGCATTGACCACATCGAGGAGAAATGTACCATAAGGGGCAAGTTTAGACGGCTGGTACTTAAATTGTTTTCTCCTGAAGTTCACTTTGTTATATGATTTAATCATGTCTTCCAGACATAGAAAGATACAACATAGCACATTCTGTACAAAATAATATGGAAGTACAACACTTAGGTCAACATGCAAGGAGCCAAATCAACAGCCCAACAAGATAACCTGAAGAAAAAAAGCAGCGGAAGACATCTGGGGGACAAACGATTCTATACACGAAGAAGATGACCAGCTAATGAAAGAGATTCTTAAATGTGGAGAGGGAGATTCCCTTGCCAGCAGCTGACCTCCACTTCATAGTAAAGGAGTTCTTAAATACAATGGGATGATAAGAAAAAACATTTTAAGGAAACTCCCTGGGAACAGAATGGGTGCAGGGTCACATGTCGAGAAAGTGAGAGCCCCTGGTGTGTTCGGAAGAAAATATCAAAAGAGTCCAAGGTAGCAGTGACTAGAGAGGTTTTATAAAAATATTTTCCAAGCATAGAAATGGTTTTGCATGGAATTTGTGGAGCGAACATTTTTAAATGCGTGGAGGAAAATTTCAGCTCTGGTGATTGCAGGAGGGAAGAGAAACACCCATCCGTCCAATAAGAAAACTTCAACTCTTTCCAGTCTAATTTAGCATAAAATTATTTGCCCTAACTGATGTCCTGCAAAAAGCAACTTCATCTTGTTTCTCAAACAAAATTTTTTAAGCTTACCATAAATACCTCTGTCTCTCTCTCTCTCGTGTACATAGGTCGTCCCTTGATCATTTTAATCAGAATTTTGCATTCGAAGGTTGACCTATATTTGAGTATGCACAGTATTCCCTCGTCCCCATTATAAGTCAGAATGAACCCAGAAAATGAAGAAAGGTTTGGTGTTAAGTTGAGCAAAAATAGTTTATTTGATAGCCCATTCTAACAAATTAGGCTGCCTTAAAAATATTACTAATTAGCAGTAACAGCAGAGTATCAAATTATTGACCAATAAAGTCAGAACCCTTACCATTCTTTTTGGTATATTCTACTGAAATTATAATGCACTTTAACTTAATGATATTAAAGTTCAAAAAGAGAAGATGATGCAGAGCCAGGAATGGAGTACAGTCCATCCACAATTTGGCAAATAACCATTAAGGTTATGCAGTATGGTACATATACTCTAGCAGAAGCAGATGATGCCACCTACATGCATACATATGTACTTTTCAACTCCACAGTTTCTCATGATATTATTCAATGAAACTCCAAATTATAACTAAATACATTATCATTTCATTTACGTGGTCTGCCCAAAAAACACCCAAACTGGCGCAATCTGGCAGCCATGACGTGGACTATATCCCCGCACACCAGCGGCGCCAGTTGCCTGAGAGCCAATGAGCCGCCGCCTGTGCTGTGCTTGGCGCATCGTCGAGCTTGCTTGCGTATGGCGCCAGTTATGTTGTGTTCTGTTGCCCTTGCTTTGGCTGTTTGTCGAAATTGGAAATTGAAGAAATCACGGAGCAACGAATCAACATCAAGTTTTTTGGTGAAGTGCAGTGGTAAAAGTTATCAATGTTGACAGATGTTTACGGCGATAATGCTCTGAAGAAATAATTCGCTTTCAAGAGGGTTGAGCATTTTAAAGGTGGCCGACAAGATGCCACGGATGAAGGCCAGGATGACCTTCAACGACAACATTGATCGCGTGCCGTCCCTTGTCCTCACCAATCGTCGAAAAACTGTCCGAATGCTAGCGGATGAACTGAATTGAAGAAAATCAACAGTGCACACTATTTTAACTGAACATGGTGGATGGCTCCTTCACACCATGACAATGCACCAATGCACATTCCGCATTGATTGTTCGCCAGTTTCTGGCAAGAATAATTCAATCGCCATCCTTGATCATCCTCCTAATTCGCCAGATCTCACCCCTTGCGACTTTTCCCTATTCCCTAAATGCCAAAATGTGATGGGGGGGAAATCACTGGGAAGATGTGAAAGACACAATTAAGCAAGAAACGAAGAGAAAACTAAAAAGCCAAACTGCCGAGGACTTCCAAAGGTGCCTTAAAGAGGGGAAAAGAAGATGGAATAAGTGGATAGCAACGAATGGAGAGTACTTTGAAGGGGACAAACCTAGGCCGACTAAATATTGTAAAATAAAGTTTTTGTGGCCTCAGTTCATGTATTTATTGGACAGGGTCTAAATGGAGAGATTCAATAATCAATAGATTAGTAATACTATCATGCAAATATGCATTAGGGATTGCAGTTGGTGTAATCTTAAACATATGCAATTTTGGTCAATATATTTGAAAGGCAAATCTTACACAGCCATCATCTCATGAAATCCTGGTAAAGCCAAGGTGACAGCAGCAGCACAAAAGAAGACCAAATCACTCTGAATAGGAACTTTGAATATTATGACAATGTTGAGGACAGAAAAATTAGAGAAAATGAAGCGAGAGATTGAAAAAGGAAATATAAATGTTTTAAGTTAATGCGAGGTGAAATGGAAGCATATCAGGGATATTAATATAGCAAAGAGGATGAGAGCCAGCGAGGGGCTGCCACAATATTGAACAAAAAGGTTAGAAGAAGCATAGTCAACATAGAGCAAGCAATGCACAGAATATTATCAGCAGAGATAAAAGCAGAACCAGCTAACTTGGTCGTTGTACAGGTATATGCCACCAACCAATCATAAGGAGGAAGAGGTCGATAGGATATACGATTAGTTAGAGACTATAATAGTGTGTGTTCTCAATAGGGTGCGTTTCAGCAGCGAAATATTTGATAGTGATGGGGGGTTGGAATGTGATGGTAGGCAAAGGAGAGGATGGAGATGAAGTGGAGGACTACAGTTTAGATACGAGGAATGACCACAGGGAGAAAGCGGATGGACTCTGCAGGAGACAGAGGTTAGTCATCACCAACACTTGGTTTAGATGCCACAAAGAGCAAAGGTATACATGGAAAATGCCAGGTGACTCAGAAAGTCGTCAGTCAGATTATATTACGGTTAGGCACAGATTTAGGAACAGCGTCATCAATTTGCAGTTTCCCAGGAGTAGATGCATAGAAGGCTCAGATGATAATTTTGCAATCATGAAGTGCATCGAATTCAAAAAGACAAGGCAGGAGTGACAGAATAGGAAATTAAATACGAGGGGGGACCCAAAAGTAACGGGAATCGGGCTGCGGTGGGGAGCGAGAGTGGGGGAAGCCTTTGTTTGGCCTCTCGTACTTCAGGCTCATGCCTCCTGCATCAGTATGTGCAGCACCATCAATGTGGACCGGACTGATTTGTCTGTCCGTGAGAGTTTCTTCAGTGAAACAACTTTTTTTCATTTCAGCAAAAAACGTGATGGCGGATTATCAAGAGCAACGCGCTGCAGTGAAATTGTGTTTCCTGTTGGGGAAATCGGCCGCGGAAACTATTGTAATGCTCAAGACTGCTTATGGGGAAGTTGCCCTAAGCAAGACCAGAGTCTACGGGTGGTTTACGTTTTAAAAATGGTGAAATGTCAATTAAAAACCAACCACATTCAGGCCGCCCTTCAACATCAAGAACTGACGAAAACGTCAACAAAATCAATGCCCTCATTCTTGAAGACCATTGCAGAACCATTGATCAACTCTGTGAGATGTCTGGGTTGTCATGGAGTTCAATTCAGAGGATTCTATCTGAAGATTTGTATATGAAAAGGGTTTCAGCCAAATTTGTCCCTCGCCATCTCACTAACGAGCAAAGGGAGCATCGAGTTCAGGCATGTTTTGAGCTTCAAGATCAGCTCGAAGAGGACCCTGATTATTTTTCAAGGTGACTACTGCTGATGAATCATGGTGCTATGGATACAATCCTGAAACGAAGCAGCAATCAAGCCAATGGAAAACAGCTGGCTCTCCTCGTCCAAAAAAAGCTCACCAAGTGAAATGCTCATTTGTTTCTTCGATTGCAGAGGTATTGTGCACTTGGAGTTCGTTCCCCCTGGGTCAAACTGTCAACCAGAAGTTTTACCTGGAGGTTTTGAAGAGATTGAGGGAGAGTATCCGGAAGAAAAGAGCAGACCTTTGGCACACAGTCGACTGGTTCTTCCATCATGACAAAGCGCCTGCTCATACCGCCCTCTCCGTGATGCAGTTTTTGACTAAAAACAGTATGGCATCGATTGTCCACCCTCCCTACTCACCAAATTTAGATCCCTGTGGCTTCTTTTTGTTCCACAGACTCAAAGGGACATGAAAGGAAAGTGCTTTGACACTGTGGAGGAGGAGATAAAACAAAAATTGCTAGAAGGCCTGAAGGACATCCCGATAAATGAATTTCAGAAATGTTTCGAACAATGGAAGCATCGTTTGGGGAAGCGCATTGTGGTCAATGGGGAATACTTTGAAGGTGAACAAAATATAATGTAAATATATTGAGAACTAAAGAATCTATAACAACATTCCTGCTATTTTTGGGTACCCCCTCGTATAGATACATTAACTGGCATGACAAGGATGGTGTATCAGCAGATCGTAGAGAAAATCATGAGAGAAGGAAAGGAGCTGAGCACTATCAAAGAAAAATGGAAATATATCAAAAAAGAGATTTCAAAACACACAAAAAACTATTTATTTATTTAACGTCTTTCTGTTAGGGCGAGATTTGGGCTTTATAGCTCATTACCCAGCACATGGCATTTATAATTACCTGCCCCTGTATATTAAATTTATAATTACAAAAGCCCAAGCCCTGGGAAAGAGAAACCCCCCAAGGCAGGAATCAAACAGTGACCTCGGGGTTGGGAGACGAGGGCGTTACCCCGCCACCACCAGAGCAGGGCAAACTATACGAACTGTTAATATGAAAAGGACAAGGAAACGATGGATCACAGATGAGATGAGTAGAAAGATACGAGGTCTGTTCAATAAATACGTGAACTGAGGCCATAAAAACGTAATTTTGCAAAATTTAGTCCACGTAGATTTTGTCCCATTTTCAAAGTACTCTCCATTCGTTGCTATGCTATACTTATTCCATCTTCTTTTCCACTGTTCAAAGCATTGTTGGAAGTCCTTGGGAGTTAGGCTTTTTAGTTTCCTCTTCGTTTCTTGTTTATTGTGTCCACATCTTCCCAGTGATGTCCCCTCATCACATTTTTGCATTTTGGGAATAAGTCCTAGGGGGCGAGATCTGGCGAATGAGGAGGATGATTAAGGATCAAGGCGATTCAATTATTTGCCAGAAGCTGGCAAAAAATAAATGCTGGATGAGCGGGTGCATTGTCATGGATCCATCCATCGCTTTGAGTCAAATTTGGTCGCACACAACGCACGCAATCTCTCAAACGCTAGAGCACTGTAAGGTAAGACTCAGCATTTACTGTTTGTCCTTCAGGAAGAAATTCATGATGAACAACACCTTCCAGATCAAAGAAAAGAAAGGAGCATGACTTAGATTTTCGATCGGCTTTTTCTTGATTTTTTGGTTTGATTTAATCCACTTACAACGGATGTTTTCTTCAGAGCATTGTCACCGTAAATAGCTGTCAACATTTCAGTAATTTCTAGATAACTTTTACCGCACTTCACCGTATAAACTGGATATGTTGATTCGTTCCTCCATGACTTCGTCAATTTCAATTGTTGACAAAGAGTAAAAAAAAGGGCAACAGAAACTAACGTAACTGGCACCATAGTGCGTAACTCACCAAGCACAGACGTCTCCTCATCGGGTCTCAGGCAACTAGTGCCGGAAGCAGGCCGGGCTTTAGTCCGCGTCATGGCTGCCAGATTGCACCAGTTCGTGCATTTATTGGACAGACCTTGTAGATTAGAGAATGAAATGGAAGAATGTAACCACAGAGTTAGGAAGGATGAAGTATGAAAGAGTTGAATAATTGATTGGAATGAGCGACAGATAGAGCAAAAAAAGAATGGTGGAAGATGCAGTGCTAGGAAATGGAGAGTTTCAACTAGACTGATACTATCCATTGCGTGATTTTCTGTAAATTGAAACATCTGGCAAAAAATCTAGGTTCTTCTCAAATGTCACCGTCCAGTCACTGGTAATGACCCAAGGTTTAGACACAAAAATTGAAAGAAAAGAAAGCAAGGAGATAAGAGGGATGCAAACAAAAAACACCTATCATTACTGGAGGCCAATCACGAGATACTATCGAGACTCTCGCTGAAAGGAGCCCGCTGTACTTCCTAGCTGTTCTTCTGCGCAGAAGAAGATTACCATGTGGGTGTTAGGAAAGAATAAGAACGCACAGAAGATGAACTGAAGAAAAAGGAAGACAACAGTGACTTTTGTGGTACTCACGAAAGCATATGATAAAAGCAGAATCTGAAGTAAAGAGGGCTAGAGAAGGCACTACACAAGAACAACTGAAGTTCTGAAGGACATTAAGGCAAAGGTGATTTTCAGGGGAGCTCTATCAAAAGAGCTTGAAGACATGAAGGCAGGAGTCAAACAGCGAGATGGACCATCACCAATGATGGTCAAATCAGTACTGGATGAAGTGATGAGACAATAGAGGATATGCAATGGCAAAATGGAGATACCACAGACATTCATGGAGGACAAAAGGGATAATAGAGCAGAGGCAGAAGGCCTAGCCTTTGCGGATGGCATAGTAAGGGATGGAAGAGGGCGCAAAGAAACCACTTAACAGCATCCATATGAGAAGCCAGAAAGGTAGGACAAAAGATGAACTGAACACCTCTAGGGATTGGATGATATATAAAAGGAAGAAATAGTGGCAGTGAGGATATAAAAGAGAGGATGAAGCCCAACTTGTGACCAAGGAGGTGTATAACAAAAAGAACATAACAACAGATGCATAGATCAGACACAATGAGACAATTGCGAGGAACACTATACCATATGCAGCTGAGACAATAACACAAGGAAGACATGGAGAAGAACAAGAGAACAAAGAAGAGAGGAAGATTCAGAGACCAAAATGAGTCAGAAGAAATCAGAATGAAATGGGAAACATTTTCTAGACATGTATTAAGGATGAACAGGGACAGATTGACCAGAAAGATATGGGAGACAATGGGTAAGAAGGGAGGAAAGACGGAGTGGTTTGAAAGACAAAGTGGGTTGTTCAACTGGGAAAGGAATGGATTGAGATGTGAATCACTGTTGAAGAAAAGAAAAACAGGGGCAATAAGTAAACACCAGCTAATGTAAATAGGAGATCAACAAAAAATGAGGACAGGTGAGAGAAATACCAAAGGGAAAACCAAGGGAAGAGGATACTAAAAATTTCAGGGAGAGAAAGGAAAGAATCAAGAAGTTGAGGCAGGAGAAGAGACAAACAAAACCATGACAGAGCAAACTGTAGTCCTACAGATACTCTCATGGAAGAAGGAATACAGATGCAGGGCTACAATTTCAAATTAATACTTGTAACACAAGCCAATGGGTGTGTGGTATGTAGGTCTTGACATTCAAAATTGATCTGGCAGTAAAATGTACCAAGCTCTTTAATCAATAAACTAAGATTCAACTTTCACATTACACTCATTACATCAGGATTCCACGGTATAGGGTGCTCTCTAATTCACTCTTCTATGCCAAATGGCTTAAAGTTATGCTAATTCTTACCTAAAATATGTGATGAAAGCAGGGATACTTGGATCTTTATTCTGGGTTGAATGTACATTGAGCTTTTTTACATCTTGTAAAACCTGAAAATCAAAATGAAAATACTCCACTTAGAATACACAGCACAAACATTGCCAGAAAATACTCCAACCACTTCACTATGACAAATCAAACATTTGGTTCAAGTAGTGAGAATGGGATTTGTATTCATAGAAGTCTCATGACAAATCTTTCGTGTACCATATAACGAACCCAATTTGTAGCCCCAGATTCCTAGTTAATGGACAAACTCACATAACATTATATTTCATTTTGCAAATCCATTTTTTTTTATGTGGTACCATAGAGTTCTTAATTCTCCCCATGAGAGAGTGCAGGATTTTTTAATTAGATAATCTACCAGTTAAGGTAGGTTTTGGATTGACACATCTACCAAATAAATAATTTGTTTCTTCAAACAAAACACAACCCAACAACCTGCAAAAAGCCCCTCTTCCTCTCTTAGTACTTCCTTGCTTCCTTCACCCCTTCCAACATCCCAATCCTATTCCTACCCCTTCCTCGTTTGCCTAATGTTCTCCCTTCTATCACAGTCTTCAACATCCCGCTGTTAATCAATATCCTTTTCATCATTTTTCCTGTCTCCTTGTTATTTCTCCCAATAATCCCCTATCCTCTCCCACCATACAAAGTACTTCCTCATTTGTTTTCTTCTCTGTCCATTTCACCTCCTCCACACCCACATTTTAAGAGCCTCCAAACTACGAGGGCGATTCGAAAAGTAAGGTCTCCAATTTTTTTTCATTAAAAATAAAATTTATTCTCAAATTTGCATATATTTTTGGAAAGGTTGAGCATTTAGTTATTTTTCTGCCGAGTCGCCTTGATGATCAATCACTTTTTGCATCCTTGTAAGCAGCTTTTTAACACCGGCGTCGTACCTTTCTCCCACCTCGTCACTAAACCAACTGGCGACTGCTTCTTGCACTTCCTCGTCTGACCTGAATTTCTGTCCTCCAAGGTGTTTTTTGAGAGCGGGAAACAAGTGGTAGTCGCTGGGGGCAACGTCCGGGCTGTAAGGAAGGTGGTCGATGATATCCCAGCAGCCGAATTCATTCAGTAGGGTGGTCGTTTGATGTGGCACATGTGGACGTGCATTGTCATGATGCAAACACACTCCTTTGGTGAGACACCTTGTTGTAACCAAGGATCTCAGACACAATATTCCGCACGGAGAAGTAGCCACTCTCTTCATTAAGGCATTCCTTAATCTCATGAAGGGTAATTCTCCGGTTATTGCGCACCATCTGGTCAATTGGAGCCACCGTTGATTCTGGCAAACTCGGCCACCCCGACCGCTGCTCATCGTGGACGTTTTCCCAGCCATCAAAAACCTCCCAGCCCCACTCCCGCTCGTTTTTGATGCCCATACACTTCCACTAAATGGTTATAAATTGAGATCGGAGCAGTCGTCAGTTGGCTTCGCGATGCAGTGGGAGAAAGGTGCGAAGCCAGTATTAATAAAAAGCTGCTCACAAGGATGCAAAAATTGATTGATCATCAAGGGACTATGTAGGAAAATAGCTAAATGCTCAACCTTTGCAACGATGTACGCAAAGTTGAGAATAAATTTTATTTTTCATGAAAAAAAATAGGAGACCATACTTTTCAAATCGCCCTCGTACATCTATCATCCTGCATCAGTGACCATATTTCCGTGCAGTACATAACTACGCCCCAAGTCAATTCTCATTGAGTCTTTTCTTAACATCCTTGCTCAACTTCCATATCATCAACTCCTTCCTCATAAAAGCCTCTTTGCCTTGTGCAATTCTTCTCCTTACATCCCTACTTCTAAAACCATTTTGGTCCAAAACACTTCCGAGATATGTAAACTGTTCCACCTGCTCTAGTTTTTGCCCTCCTATTTTAATGTTACGCTTAGCCTTCTCTTTCTCCAAAATCGCATAACCTTTGGTTTCTTTCCAATGATTCTCAATCCACATCTATTGCACCTAATCCCCAATTCACTCAGCAATGCTTACAACCCCTTGGCTGACTGACAACATAGAACTTGGTCATTGGCAAGCCTAACTGATTTAACAAATTCCCCGCCCACTTTCATTCCTACCTACAGTTCTTCCCATGCCTCTTTAATCATTTCCTCTGCATACAGGTTGAACAGCAACGGTGATAATGGGCAACCCTGCCTCACACCTCTTCCCAACACTGCCCATCTGGACTCCCCGTTCCCCACTCGCACCTGAGCAGTCTGAGACAAGTACAGGTTGTGGATTAGCCTCCTGTCCCTCCAATCTATTCCTATTTTCTGCAACGTACTCATTAGTTTTTCCCAGTTCACTCTATCAAACGCTTTTTCGAAATCTACGAAACACGCAAATACCTCCTGGTTGTATTATATATTCCTCTAAATTAGTGATCTCATTACTGCAATGGCATCCTGAGGGCCTCTTCCCTTCCTAAACCCAAACTGATCATCCCAATAGAGGATGTTAATTAGCGAAATGGTGATATGAAAGACATACATGAAGGACAAAAAAGATAAGAGCACAGATAGAAGGTTTAGCCTTTGTATGCCTTGATTTTTTTTCAAGGACAACTCAAGGTCATTAAGGTTATATGTTTAAGAAATTAAGCAGGAGAACAAGTTTAGAAACAGCCATTTAATTTTGACTTGTATCAATGAATGCAGATTTATTAAAATCTCAATAAATTTCCATGACTTTCCAGCATTTTTCAAATGACTAAAAGTTGGTCAGGGCAACTTTTTTCACTAACTTCAACAAACAAACAAATTTCACTTCTTGAAAGACTTATGATCAGAGTTCAAGCCAATGAGGAAGCAAATGAATGCATTTAAGTAAAACATCAACCACACAGATCACTGATTTACTTTCCCTTTATTTTTACGTGGAGGGAAACTAAGCAGAGACACTGAAAGTACTACCTTGATCAAAAAGTTCCCGGAATAACCACCGTGTGGCGCTACCATCGTTCCGATTTGAGTTTTGTTTTTTTTGTTAAATTGGTACATCTGTTGTTGATATTCCCTTTAAATCTTAGTGTCATAACTTGACATTTGCAAAAGTTACGTAGCCAAGAGTACATCTATCTCTGTGTGTGTTGGCGATTTTTTACAATTTCAGAAATGGATTTAAATTTGCAACAACGAACTTGTATTAAATTTTGCGTAAAAAACGGATTTAGTGGCGCACGGACGTTGGAAATGTTGGAAAAGTGTTTCGGCAACAATTCTCTAAAAAAAACGGTCGTTTACCAGTGGCACGAGCGGTTCAGAAGTGGTCGTGAGTCAATCGAAGATGATGAACGCAGTGGCAGACCATCGACATCGAAAGTCGGTGAAAAAATTGATAAAGTAAAAGAAATGTTGGTCAATAACCGCAAATTAACCATCAGAGAAATAGCGGAGGACTTGAACATTGCCTATGGATCCGCCCAAGACATTGTGGTTAATGATTTGGGTTTCCGTCGTGTAGCAGCAAAGTTGGTTCCAAAAGACCTCAATTTCATGCAAAAAAGAGACCGTGTTGACGTCGCAAAAGACATGATATGCGAGGCTGAATCCGATCCCACATTCATCAAAAGGATCATTACTGGAGACGAGACGTGGGTTTATGAGTACGACACGCAATCCAGACATCAGGCAAGTGAATGGCGTTCACCAAATGAGCCGAGACCAAAAAAACCACGTCGTTTTCAGTCAAAAAAGAAGGCAATGCTGACGGTTTTCATGGATTACAACGGTGTAGTGCATCATGAATTTTTGCCAGAAGGCCAGACAGTAAACAAAGAGTATTATTTGGGCGTTATGAGACGTTTGCGTGAAGCAATTCGCCGAAAGAGACCAGAAATGTGGGCAGAAAACTCGTGGATTTTGCACCATGATAACGCACCGTCGCACAGTGCTATCATTATTCGTAATTTTTTGACGAAAAATGCAACAAATACCATCCAACAGCCACCGAATTCACCTGATTTGGCTCCCTGTGACTTCTTTCTGTTCAATCGAGTTAAAAAACCATTACGGGGAACGCGTTTTAGCAGCCGAGAGGAAGTAATGGAAAAATCGCAGGAAGCACTGATGGACATACCGAAAACCGAATATAAAAAATGTTTCGAGGATTGGATCAAGCGCTGGCATAAGTGTGTTGCAGTCGATGGGGATTACTTTGAAGGGGACAATATAGATTTAGATGAATAAACTTGTATTTTTAATTTTCTGAATAAATTCCGGGAAATTTTTGATCAAGGTAGTAGTTCCTGCAATTTAATGACATTCTCTTTAAACAAAATTCTGATTCAATTACCTTAAAAATAGCATTGATTTTCTTCTGGGCAGCAACAACTTGACTGATAAAATCAACAATAACATCCAGCATTGCTATACATTTCCTGCACACAAGTAGTGGAGGCCCCATATTACTCGAAACCTAAAGAAAGAGTCAACTATTCTCTAGATCATTCATTAAAATCAATTTATTTAAATTACCAGCAGTCAAATGTTTTCAAACTAATTATAGTGACAGGCATAATTAAAAGATGTCCTTGTTTTTATGAATAGTGAGGCTCACTAAGCATTTCAAAATTGTTGAAACCATAGCAGCTATGCCATGAAGCACACACAAAATCTGAAGACAAGTGTCACAGTCCACAAAACTAGTGCAAATAACTTTATTTCCACTTGATATAAAAATATTTATTCTATCCAATGATTTTTACTTTCAAATATAATTCATGCCAAGATAATAAGTACACATAATTATACCGGCATATCACAGCATACATGACTATGTCAGATACATAAAATTTGCAGACAAAGCATATAAATGTAACATGTGAAAATTCTTTTACGACACAACATTATTATTCTATACAATATGTCCCGAGTTTGAATGCACAAAATCCTTGAATATTATTTAAAAAAACAGGCAACTGGTTATGCAATCTGATGGCTAGGGAAAGTAGACTATTTAGTTCCAGTGCATTAGGATAGTAATCTGGGTAAGCATCATTTTTGTCTCCTAGTGATATAATTATGAATATATACTTTTGCTTGAACATAATGTATATTGTTTAATAAAAATATATAAAATGATAAATAAAAGCACATGGGATTTCAAGTTTTTTTGTTTTCAAACAATTTTCAAATTTTTTCAGCAAGGCTCGCAAAACTACATGTCACACTGGGTCAAATTACTCCCTGAACTTTTCAAAAGACATCTCCCAGTGTGGCCATGCAGAAATTGACGAAAGGAATGATCTCATCATATGTTCTGCAGTTTTAAATGCAATGGCTGAGTCATTTAATGTCCAAGTCCTTGGAAAGCATTCCACTCAAAGAGCAATATTACATGCAATACATGCTAATAATCACTTATTCCCCTGATAGTAGGTGATCTAATACCCCCTGCCACATGCTTAAATGATGAAGAGGGTGGCTTGCTTGGTAAGATTACGAAGTGCATAAGTATTAAAAATTCATTAACCCTTTGCACTCGGGTGCTTTTCTCTCGATTGCCTCAGTCTACTCGGGATTCAATTTTTTAAATACCCCAAATTAGCTAAGCATGGCACTAGAATGAAAAACTGGAGTTTATTTTCATACAAACTTATTTGGATTTTTTGACATAATTATTGATAAAATTATTGATAAACCATAATTTAAACTCTATAAATTTTCATGGTATGATATTTTTGGAAGCATTCACCAACATGAAGACCTGGTTTAGATTCACACGTCTCACAGATATACATAGTCTCTCTTCTTCCTCCTTTGATTTTTCGGTCAGAGCAAACGGCACAATCTTTATGTTTTTTGTTAGGGTGAGGTGTGATTATATGGAGTTTTCCATCTAAACGTTGCTCTATGTTTGTGCATGGTAACCTAACCCCTGGACGTTTGTGCACCATCTCGGAATTCTCCAAAGAGATTATGTACTAGTTTCCTTACAAATGTCACATGCGAGATCCATTTTTCATTTTTTCTTTGTTGGCATTCTTTATACAATATAAATGAATTTACAACACTGACCTGAAGCCCCCAGAAAAACAATTTACGCCACCATTTTAGAGTTTTCCTCATGAAACAGCTGCTGCTTTCTAATTCTTTGGAATACTTGTCCATCGTGAGGAGGGGAAAATCGTTCAGAACGAGCAACTACTTGCTGGCAAAGCATTCGTCCAACTAAAGGGAAAGCATCTGTTGTAAGAGAACCCTCTGTCATTAGGGAAAACACCTGCGTTATGCTTCAAGAAACGTAAGTAAACCTCGGAGACTAAGATAAGGAAGGTTTTTTTACCACAGGAGGATGATGCAACCTCAATAAAGCACGACTCCAGGAAACGGCCTAAGGTTCTTGTTTTGCTATGAATATAATAGATCATATCTTGGACCCTCCTACTCAAGATTCCTGACTATGCAATAGATAGGGAAAGAGCAGGCCGAATGTTTGATGAGACAGCGGACACTAGGAAGAAAAGGAAATGAATGAGTCAAAACTAGAAAGCAATGAACTAAGGATCAGCTGACTGAGGTAACTTTACATTCTGGCGATCTTTTTTCAGGCACCGATAATCTCTAAAAGACATTGCTTTACATTTAGCTGACTTCCAAGTAATGAAGAGCAAACAATGCAAATGAAAAAGAACTTACAACACAGTAAATAGATAACAAAAAACATCTGCGTAGGTGGTGGCATCCTTTGGGAGACGGCATTTATGTCGACGACAACATAATGGGTCGATACTATTCATTAATAAAACAAGCCATGCTATTAATTAAGCTTTAAGTTTCCTTTTCCTTTCATGCAGATGATTACAAGGAAAGTTATTGGAAAAATAGACAAAAATCCCAATTCCCTTCGTAGTGAAACTCCGTGTCGAGTGTGGCTCGACATACGAGCTGCTGCCGCTGCTAACCGTGTCGAGTCACACTCGACATCCGAGTGGAAGAGGTTAATGCAAGTGCAAAGATACAGTAGAAAGCAAAAATACAGTAAAACTTCCCTGAGCATGAGAAAACCTCTTACAATGTGCATTCCAATTTGTGCGCTTTTCAACGATGCCACTTCACCAAAAAGAGAATGTTATACCATTTCAACTGCTACCTTTGAATTATCATGAACTATTTGGATTGCTTATTGGGTCCTTGGGAAAAAAATTGAAAAACAAATTATTTTGGGGAGATTTCTTTTTACTTTTCAACATAATCTCCATTTTGAGCAAAATACACTTTTCCTAGTTCTTACCACTTTTTTAAGCCATTCAAAAAGTAGAATTTTGGAAAGTCCTCAATATTGGCATCTGTGTTAAAGAAGACTCCAATGCTCAAAGTATAGTCTTCTGCGGAATCATTTTTTCAAGTTGGGAAATAAAAAAAACACTGGAGGTCAAATCTGGTGAAGATGATGGGCATTGTTACAACTTGAATTCTAAGTTGAAAATGTTACCCTTGAAACTGAGCAGGTGTGCATGCATTCATTGCCTTGATGAAGAGATTTTTTTCTTTAGCAAATGAGGACCTTTTTAATCTGTATTTCTTCACTAAAACGTTACAATATTGATGCATATTGTTTGTCCTTTTTGCAAACAATAAATTCGATAAATAGATAAATCTGTATGCATCCCAAGAAATGGTGGCCATCGCCTTTGGGCAGATTTCACAACCATCTTCCCCTTCTTTGGAGCTGGATAACCTTCAGAAAGTCACCTTCTTCACAGTTTTTGTTCCCTGGCGTTTAGTCATGTATCTGCATTTCATCCATACTTATGCATCAATGCAAACAATCTTGTCAGGATTGTGACAAAAAAACACCAAAGCAGCCTCCGAATGGACCACATAATTGCATTTATTCTCCAATGAGAGCAAACACGGCACCCATCTTGCCGAAGATTTTGCTCACACCCAAATGTTTGTGCAGAATTGAAAACATTGTGCCTCATGATATTCCAGCGGCCTCAACTATTTTGCCATCTTTGATTGGTCGATCACTCGCAACCACCTTTCATTTCGGAGGAAGTCACTTCCACTGGACACCCCAAAGAATATCCACATTTGTGAATGCACGGCCCAGTTTAAACTGATTCTGCCCAATTTGTAGACAGTCGCAAATGCGGGAGCAGATGTGCCACGGACTTCTTCTCACTCTGCTTTCATCTTTTTTGGTGGCCGTTGAAATAGAAGTGTTCAATCACCATAAGAAACTAATTTCTTTCCATTTCTTTAAATGAACGAAAGTTTGTGGCTTTGACTATTGAAATGAGTTCACAAGATAGATATGGGTGACACATTGACAGCAGTCCAGTGAGAGATGAGGCTTACCAAAAGCCAACCTCTTCCGATACTATACTTTGCCACCTCTTGGATTTTCCCAGGAATTATTGAGAGACCCACGTAATTTGTTTAACTTTAACCTGGAGATAAGGTTCAATTGTCATAGTTTTTACATACACGAGATAACACCCAACTAGCATTGTTAAAAAGAAGTCACCGCCTTTGTAAATCTGACGGATGTCATGGCTTCAGGAATATTCCCTCAGGAAGACATATTTTCTCTCTGAACATGGATTCATAAGGACACAATACAAATGAACTTAAGGGGGCTCAACATGTTTAAAAAATGGTATAGGGCCCCCACATGTTTGTGGTTTGCTTTGTTATTTAATCAATTACAACAGAAATATTTAGACATTTTTGACATTATTGTCCCCTTTACGCATTTCATATTTGGCACATAATGCCCTTAAAAGCAAGAAATGACACAAGCCACCTCAAACCTACAATGAACTAGGTAAGCAGGAAACGTTGGCCAAAATCTAGAATTCTGTTGCCCCATCCCTAATGGCTAATATACATAAGAAAACCTATGCTTAACTTTTACTTTCTTGACTGGGAATAAGATGATGAGCAACTGCCAAGGTAAAGGAGGAATATGCACCGCCACACATCCTCCTTCCTCCCAATTATCTCTCTGTGCTGGCCAAAGTAGCCTCGAGGTAATGTCTCCAACTGCCAACCAAGAGGTCACGGGTTGAATTCCCACATAGGTGGGTTTTCCTCCACATCGGGCTTGGGTGTTTGTAATTGTCTTTAATGTAATGTTTAGGGACTAGGTGGAAGAAGGGACTTTAAAATCTAAATCATGCCACAGTAAAGATATTAAATAAAAAATATCACAGAAAAATCAGTCACAGCCACTTTCCTCTGCAACCTAACCAAATAACTAAACTTAACATTGTCATTTAAAATCCTAAGTTCTTTCAGGGAACTGATGACCAAATCCCCTCTCACCATCAATACAACCCAGCTAGCTGTTAATCATAATCCTCTTCCGCGTTTGGGAATAATCAAGAACAAGACAACTATCTTTACTCATTGATAAATGCACAAAACTCAATGAGGAGGCTGTACAAGTCAAGTCACATAAGTATGTAGACTAGATAAGTTCTGGATTGTTAGCACTCGGTGATATTTTATTTCTTGATCAACTAAGAGCGCCACTCCCAAAAAGATAATCATGAAAGCCCCACCTTCCCCCAGAGTAATACCACCCCCCCCTTCTCCAAGAGACTGAAGAAGGGGGAGGCGAAGATTGGTACATGGAATCCCTCTCCAATACTTTGACATAGCAGCAGACCTCGCATTGTAGGACAAACATTGACCCCTGGATTTTTCTACGTAGTTCACATTGATTTTCATCATAATTCTCAATATGGGCCCAATAAGACCAGCTGGGAGTGTTACAGAAGATTCCAAAAAAGATTGTGATGGTGTTGCCTTTACAAGATAAGCAGGTTATTTTGAACAAGCTTCACGAAGAAATTCAGCTGCATCATTAGCACCACAATATAAGTTAAATTAATCTACGATATGAACCATTTAGAAGGCGGGCAACAAAATTTGATGCACAATTAGTGCCAGTGGTACTTCCTCCATTTGAAGATGAGTTTCTCAATATGTATCGCAGCGACAGACAACAATGCTTTCCTGAGAGTTCCTTTCTGCCCTGTCACTTGATTCACAATAAGAGGAAGCTTGGGTTGGCATGAGGTGGGGTCGAGGCAAAGCCATAGGGAATTACATATGGCAACATCCATCTTGTTCTCTTCCCTTGGTTCCACTTTAGTCCGAGTCATGTATGGTCAGCCACGGTCTGCAATGACCCTTTCTCCAAAGCCCCTCAACTCAACCAATTTCAACCCACGTAAACATCACCTCCACACTCCTGATCCCTTTTCCCACACCCCTTGTCCCTGGCACTCTTCCATGGGTCCACTCTTGTCCCAAGTGGTCACGGAGGATGACAGGGCGGATCGAGATGGTGCGGTGGCTAATGTACTGGCTTCCCACCGGGTTTGAATCCTGGAGACAACAGATATTTTTCAGTGGCATCTCCATCCCTACTAGAAGTGTTTTTTGGAGAGCACTTTAGGGGAGTACGATGTCCATCAGATGGGACCTTAAACTGCGGACCCCTTGGCACCTTTTGATAACAGTAGGCTAATGCCGACACCCAGTTTCCCTCCACCCTTCATCCTTTCCCATCCATCCCTAACAGCACAAGTGACCTTAGCTGTCGGTCGCCCCCCATTAAACTAATACTCCTAGGATGGCAGCGATTGAAGTCAGATGACTCCCAGACTGCCTCGAATGGAAGGGGGTGAGAATAGTCTCAGTTGAGAAGCACACAGAATTGGACTAGAAACATTTAGGAAAGAATTGTAAGTGTGACAGTTGGCCCAGTGGAATCCTATTTCCGAATTTTATTACAAAGTTTTTAAACTGAATGTAATTTATGCTACTGAATGTAGTGGTTTTTCGAAATTCAGGGAAAATAAAGCCATTTCATTAATTTCGAAATTCCTAAGGAGCTTACTTTTTCCAATCATGTATTCATTTCCTTAAGGCCAATGATTCATCCCTCAACGCACCCTCAGAGAAAGTAACTTCTGCAATCGGGGAGGTCTTAGTGTGAGCAATTTTCATATTCTTTGCTTCTTCAACAGTGTAAAATACAAAAAGATTAACGGAGTTATTGGTGGCTACGATTTTGGCATTCATTCTGAAGACCTTATATATGAACAATAAGACCATGTTCAAGACCACCATGGCATGCTTAACATCCCATTTTTGTTTGATGTTCCAGCAACTGCGATCAAAAAACTCTTTTAAGTTTAACCCAGAACATCCCACTATGTTAAAGCTAACAGAAATTCCAAGATCAAACTTGATTTCCAAATACTGACTAGTGTCAAAAGCGTGGACAATGATATTTTGTCTAAATTATGGTACCTAAAACAATTAAATAAAATATTTCACAAATTTTATTGGTCTTGCATTGTACCTGAAACTTGTGACTTACCCATATAGGTAAAGCAACATTGATTTTCTTAGCTAAGTTCAGTTTGACACCATCTTCTCCATAAATGGACACAGCATCATTATTTACAGTTGCACACAGCCTGCAATACATCATTTGGTTTGCATCATGGAGGCTAACAACATCTGGAAAATATTATAGCTTTCCATTAATTATCCATTGATTACCACTTAGCAATAAAACTAAAAAAAATGCCTACCAGATTACAATCTAAGATCTAATGTCTATCAAATTTCAAAGAATTTGGAACATGGAAATCCCAAACCTTTCGCTGAGAAAGAGAATTTCCCAAAGAAAGAATAATTGAACAAACAAGACATTCAAAAGAAGATAATATCAATTACATTGCTGCCCCTTTAATTTTAAATTGAATGCAGTTCCAGTAGATCATTTAACTTCAAATCAAAACAGACACACTACATGAAATCTACATTTTAACTTTATAATATATATATATATATATATATATATATATATATATATATATATATATATATATATATATAAATAATTACAGCACCACCAGGTTTTAATATGTCTTATTGACTGAAGGTTCACACTAACTTTTTGGATAGGCCATAACTCACTTTCATGACCACTAGTTAAGTTCAAAAGCGACCTTAACACACCTCAATAACCAACAGAAAATGTCAGTACAGTTAAAATACCCACATTCACTAATGAGCAATCTTACTTGTCTTTAAAATTGGATTTATCGGGAATCTCCCAGTTAAGTTAACGTTCACCGTAAATAATGACTGGATGTCATGGGACATTAAAAAAGGTATACGAGAAAGAAAATTATCCCCACGAGTCTCAATTCTTGGTAGTTTTGCATTTCTACCTTGTTCTGATAAAAATAATGTTAAAGTGTGATACTAAGTTATAATTACAATGTTTGCTTGAAATCCAAGGGAGCTTTTAAATAGCTTTGGTCCTCAGTTCATGCCATAAGTTTGAGCAATAATGGCTCTGCTTTTTTGCAAATACATGTAATTAAAAAAACATTTGCAAGCTGGGGAGCTAGCTTCCCAACAGGTGAACTGTGGCTCAAAAAATTCTTACACAGACAACTTACGTTATATGATGTATAATAAAGTTAGTTTTCACCATTTTGGTAGTCGTTTACATCTTTGGAAAATTCTTACCCTGGCATTCCATCATTGAATGAAGCACACTTGAACATAGAAGGCCGAGTAACATCTCTTAGAAAAGTTTATTTACTCTAAGGCTAAATGGCGTGCCATTCAAAACTACAGCTATTAGCATTAAAAATTAAGTGATTTTCTGAATTTGACATCCATATTCCTTGATAAGGATATAAATTCAAAGGAAAGGTAATCAACATTCTTAAACATCCTCCTGAACTTTCTCACAACCTTCCTTTCATCCTCATCATGTGCATTTCCTCTTTTGCACAGACAACCAGTCTTCACTCAATCTTTCCCTAGTGACAATTTCAGGCCTTGTTATGGTATAGTCTTTCTCAGTAAATTCAATGTAAGATAATGAGTAACTTTCATACTTTAATTAACTGTGACCAAGTGATGCCATACCATTCATTATTTTCTTGATTTTTGGATTCAGATTCCTGGCAGAATTTTCATAGGGCCAAGCCATTGTTTTTAGTCTATACTGCAAGTATTTCCAAATTGGTCTTCCCACAAAACTGTGAACTATGGGTTTTCCTTGTTACTAGCAAATAATGAGACCTATTATAAGATTTTGTTTTATGGGAATGTTTTGATAGCCTCTATTCCTAATTAAAAAAAAATTATTTCTCCCCTCCAAGGACCTTGCACATGACTTTATTTGCCACAGTTAATTTCCCCTGCCTATCCCTTAACTGTCTACTAACTGATTTTGAAGATATAAGAACATTTGAGGGATGTGGAACCTGTTACTGAGCAAGGTGGTGTTGTGTGACTTCCAGTCATATTTTGAAAGGCTGTTTTTTTGACAAACACTGTGTCCATCATTTGAATTTTACCAAGTAAATTTTCTATGTAAATACAAAACAATTGTTACCAGTAAAAAAATGAAAGATTTAATAAAAGATCGTTTAATGGAAAACTGTGTAATACAAAATAGGAATGGAGTTGCAAATAAATTAATCTAGTCTTTTTATCTATATGAGACTTTTCCCCTCCCTAGGTTGAGGATGGTATTTATGAGCAGGTTAAAGGTCCACCAGTGATGGAAAAAATGAGAGTGCCAGTACCGTACAGAAGGACCCCTTAAACAGTAGATTTTCTGCGGTTGCCAAGTTCCTGGGACCAGGTTTCAAACGCATCTTAAGTGAGACAGCCTCTTCAGCATTGTGATTTAAATTGGTTTAACTGTATTGCCATTGTTCACAGGACTTTGATAGCCTAGCCTCTTTTGGCCATTAGACACTAATTTCTGCACAAATCAATAATCAACCAAACTTCAAAGTTTAACAGGACATCAGGAGATAGAATTATTAAATAAGGCTAAAAAAAATCTTTTATAATGGGATTTAATAGAATCCAAACAATCTTTGGGTTGGTTGAATGACTGGAACTGATTAGGTCTTTCCCAAGGAATAATTTGATTTGGTCCACTCTCACATTTTTTCCCACTCTTCTTTTGATTTCAAATACCCTACGATTTCAAAAATTCTTAATTCCAGAGCTTTCCGCAATTCCACCTTGCATAATTAAATGGAAAGCCAAATGGATTTCCACATTGATTACTTGATATGCCTTTTCTTTTATTTCTTCTCCACACCATTTATTCATAATTTCTCTTGTCTATTATGCATTTATAATTACATTTTTTGTTTGGACATCCACGTCATTAATTATTCATGACGAAAGCTTGGAATTGATATTCTGAAGGAATACTTTCCATCAAAACAATGAAAACCTCCCAAAAGATACTCAAATTTAAAAATGAAGTTTTAATCATTCCGATATTCATAATAATGAAATCATTATCCTTTTGAAGCTCAAATACAAGACATACAATAGTATTTTAGCTTGAGGTATGAATGTGCAGTAGGAATAGTAAATGTTCTCCCCATCAGAAGATTATAATTAAGTATATTTTAACCAAATTAAGAAAGTTACCACTGAGGATTAATTCAAATGAAAAAATGCTTTTACAATGGACTTCTTGGAGCATAAGAAATAGCGAGGTAAATAATACAACTTGTGGCTCAGCAGATAGAAGACTCAAAAGTAGAGAACTTCATCATTGTAACTTAAAAATGTAAATTACAGGCTGGGTAAACGTGGAAATCAGGAGATAACAAATTTAAAAAAAGGTTTCCACAATCATCATGGAATCATCATATCAACAGGATATCATCGAAAAGGAACAATTCTCGATACTAAATTTCTAAGAGGAAGGCATTTATCACAGTCCATTACATATTTGTGACAAGATACGGAGGGCAAGGCTTAAAAGCCACCATCCTCATCCAATTAAAAGAAATTAATTCACCAACATAAAATAACATCAGGGAACACCAATGAAATTACCATTAATGCAGATGTTGGTCGACCTTCCCAGCGAGCTTTCATTCTCCATTCTCGAAGGTTCCTCATTCCAAGTCTCCATTACAGATGCTCTTTCAACAAATCATTTTAATTATTAATAACCTGTACTAAATTAGGAGCATAAATAATCTAATTACAAATGCTAAGTAAATGAATGTTGGACTTTAATATCTTTAAACGCCTAATCAAGCATTAGGGCGCCAAAAAGAACATTCACAAATTGACAACAAATAGCATTGGTTTAATTGGCCGTTTGCCATTGAGTAAATTAGGATTGCTTACAAATTAGAGATTTACTATACTTCATAACGGTGAAAAGTATATTAAATACATCAGTTTTATGGACTGATCTGTTAGATTAAGACCTTCACTGAGTGACACTTAGATGTGTCTAACGAGCAATCAGGTTAATAAATATTGCTGTCTTAATTCCGCTTATATTCAATGAATAGAAATATCGCCCACTCTAAAATGGCAGGATTGCATGCCATAATAATTATTACGCTTCGTTATTGTTTTATGTGTAACTATGAGGGCGCGATAACCATTATTGCTATAGGAACGTAAAATTACTTTTAAAACGCATAACTCGAATAAAATTTGACACGACCCCTTAATATCTTATATATATTTATTCAAACTGGGAATGATATATCGGCAAAAACCATATTAAACCAGCAATTACTAAGGATGTAACTTAAAAAAAGAACCGTTCATAAAAACGACTCCTCGACACCATTCGTTTACGATTCAAAAAGAACGAACCTTCGCTATTTCACTAACAATAACTTGTGACCTATCACTGAACCACGGTGTTCATGAAATGATGATCAAAAACGAAGGACCTATGCATTACGGAAAATGCGTATTGTGCCTAGTTAAGTGGCATTTGCTTTGAGGGAAGAAAAATTTCTTTAACTTGCTTGGTAAAAATGTTTTGAAGAAGTCTACTCATTCTGACAACTTCAAATCGCAATAATTATAAGTCCACTACGATATCATAAGGCAAAATTTTCAATTCTTACAGGGCCCTTATTCATCCAACATTTCCCTATTTTGACCATTTGCCAAGGGCGTTGACAGTGAACTGCTCCCGGGATTTAGTCGTACTACTAACTAGAAATTGGAGTACATTTAAATGGGTTTATACGAGAGGTCGATCATAAAATGAAAAGCTTTACGAGGCTAAATTTACAAAGGCGCTGAAAGTGTTAATCCTCTGGATTACAATGTACGAAGACACAGCTTAACGCATTAATAATTTTGTCCGAGGAAAATAGCAATGAATAAATGTGCCATATAACATCAAGATTTCATTTGCGTAATTTACCTGGTAAAATAAAGTACTTCTAGGTTAGTATGGATTAATTATTGGTTATGGCATTATGAAATCACGATATGTAGACAAATTAATACGCTTATGATTTTACATGACGATATAATGTCTATGATAACGTGATGATAGTTACGCGGTATCTTAATGACCAACTAAACTAGAAAACTTATTTGTAACAGAAATATTCTTTTAAGAGGTATTAACAAACCAATTTAAATGGCAGGATATTAACATTATTTAATCATGCAATCGACTTTCGTCAATTCACAAACATCCACGAGAAAATTTTGAATTTAAGCTTTCAATTACTCATTTCATATTTCCCCGACAAGATATTGCCCAAGCTTCGTATGCTGACCTTAATAATCGTTCATACTGAATGTGGCTCACCATGGTAACGTATTCATTTCGACGATCGAGTCATTGACATGAACCAAATCACATGAATCGAATCATTAAAATAATTGAAAATCCCATCTCAATTACTACGATGTTCGTTCATATTTTTAGTGAAACATGCGATGTATATTTGGACTGTACGCGGATAGATTCATGTTCACCTTCTTAGTACTTACAGTAATTCTCTATAAGTCTAAAAATTGAATTATATCCTGTCTACAGATACCAAACGTTTTCTCCGAGGACGTTTGATTCAATTTCTCGTTCTTCGGGTTCTTCCTTTGTTACTGAGGCAACGTGCCAACACACTCCTTCCACCAGATGTCTCCTCCTTTATCTTCGGTTTCGCCTCAATACTAACGAAACGTAGTGACATGTGCGGACTGGCGGGGTGGAACCAAAGTAGCAATACATATACATACGTAGTTTCACCAATAATTTAAAAAAATAAAATATTTTGTTCCGTAATCTCCAATTTCAATTAAAATTACATATTACCTGCGGCTATTTATGAACAATGATGTTGAAATTAGCACTTTCTTCCCTACCCTATTGATTACATGGAGCATCTTCTCCCACATTAAGATCTTTATTACACGCTTGTTTTGATTGAGAAACCCGCTCAGAGATGGCGATGTTTTATAGTGAATCCTTAATGTAGTTACACTTTAAATTGATAGATGATATTCCATCATTTCTTTTCTTTGCCTTGATATTAATTTGGTGTACTGTGTTCACCGTTAATATTATTTATAACACAAAATTTATTATCCAAGTGATATAGACAAAGTCAATAAAAACCAGGGACCTAGAGGAAAATTTAATGGAATATATTTTGTTTTGTAATATCACCAAAAGTTAACACAAGAAAATAACATTGTATAAATAATTTTAAATAAATCTCGTAAAAGTTAGCTAATGCTGTATCTCAAGTATAAATAAGTAGAACACCGAATGGAAATCCCTTCTGAAAGTTAATAGAATATTACTCCTCATGATTTACACAGAAACGTATGAAATGAAACCCCATTTCAAATAAATGGCTACAGGACATCATTTAACAAGTCTGCATATATTTGTGCCCTTGAAAAACTTAGAGCAAATGCTTAATATAGCTGTTAGAGAAAAATATGTATCTGTAAACAAAAAATGAAACGACCGATAAAACATTTTGGATAAGAAATTATATTAAAGCAGCTGAAGGAGTTAGGTCAAATAAAAAGATCGAAGGCGGTTCCCATCCTTAAAGATGACTGCAAGAAGGCCAAGAAAGAGTACGCTACCCTTATAAATAATTCAAAAAAGGCTAGTAATTATTGTTTTATTGAAAATGCCGAAAATAAAACGAGCTATGTGGGATATTGTAAACTGGAAAACTAAAAGGGACACTGTGGAAAGTATGGTAAACCTAAGGCTAAAAAATGAAAATGGGGACCGAATTTCCGATCCAGAATGTTTTGCTAACTTTATAAATACTTAATTTATATACATACCCTAATCCTTAAACAGGCCAAGCCAGTTGTGAATCATGCTGATTTTCAATGGAAAAATCATTTATCCACATTTATTTCTGTATTTCCTGTCACAGGAAAAGAATTACTGAATGTTGCATGTAATCTTAAAAATAAGCAATGTACTGGAATTTACGATATTCTAGTCACGGTTATTATAAAATGTATCAATATTGAAAGGCTTGTTGATTATATTGAATTAATATAATAAATTAACCTTCCACAAAAGGAGAGTTCCCAGACCTGCTTAAAATATATAAAACTAAGCCTCTGTTTAAAAAGGGAGACAGGGAAAATGATGGGACTTATCGGCCGATTTCGCTGCTGCCTAATTTCTCCAAAATTATTGAACATTTAATGAAAGAAAGATTGATATTCTTTATGAAAAAGTTTAAAGTGTTAAATTCAGCACAGCTAGGTTTCCAAGAGGGAAGAAGCTCCAGATCAGCTTCAGCTTGTTTCATCAATAATATTGTGCCAGGCTTAGATAATAATGAATTCACTGTGGGAATCTTTATCAATCTCTTTTGAGCCTTTGACTGAGTAGACCACCCGTTGTTACTGGAAATAGAAGAACATGGAGGAATAAGGGTAATAGCAAACAGATGGCTTAAATCCTACCTCAAAAACAGACACTAGGTAGTGGAGGTTATAGGTACCTACTGCAACAATATATCAAGCAGTTACTTATCCACTACAGAATCAACAAACTTTGGTGTGTGGCAAGAAAGTATTCTTCGTCCCATGCTGGTCTTAATTTAAATAAACAAGTCACTACCTACGACTTTTTTTTTCCGCGGTCCGGTACTAAGCCCGACAGCGTGTGAAATTCACACATCAGGTTAGGGGGGCCAGTTCCTGTCCCTGTGCCGGTTATGGTTTCCCAGGAGGATCTGGTACCTGAAAAATCACATAGCTTGGGTGGAGCTGCAGGTGCCCAGAGAGCCTTGCCCAGGAATCAAACCCGGGACCCTCCAATCAGCAGTCCAATACTCTACCCCCTGGACTACTGCGACCCACAAAATATATACATATATATATATATATATATATATATGTATATATATATATATATATATATATATATATATATATATATATATATATGTATGTGTATATATATATATATATATATATATATATATATATATATATATATATATATATATATGTATATATACATATATATATATATATAATTATATTTTATATACATACATACATATATGTATATATATATGTATATGTATATATATCTATATATATATATATATATATATATATATATATATATATATATATATATATATATATATATATGCGCCTAAAAATTATACATAGTGTGTGTAAAAATAAATACATCTATATTGGATGTGTGTGTGTGTGCAAAAATACGAATGCGTTTGAATTTTTCAATTTACATTATATAACGGTCATCGTTATTTTTTTGATTATCTGAACATTTTTGTATTGATACCGCACGCGTTATTGATGGAAAAATTTGGTATTTTATGATTTATATTCCTATTTAAATCTTATGTAAGAGTATTAAAATGAAGGACATGGAGAAAATTAAACAGACTGTCCGCTAATTGAATATTGTGTTAGTTTCATATTGGTTTATCTTCACAGAAATTGACATGTTACTCACTTGATCTAATCAAATTGAAAAACAAACAAACGCAAGATAATATACAAGTACATACACACATGTAAGTAAATATAGCCATGCCAAGTAAAATTATGCCATGAAACAGTATCAATGCTTTACAATTGTCTGCCAAACGTAAAAAATTCAAACTGTAAAATATACATTTAACTTAATAACAGCATTCAGGCTGTGGAGTCATTCTAAATAGTAAAAGAATTAAAATTTAAGTTAATTCCAAAATTTTCCATTACATTTCAACAAATATTCACAAATTAGTCAACATGGCACAAAGCACATTACAATGTAAATGAAGGGGTATGACAATTTCGGACCAACCTGCAAGTAGAACGAAAATTTTACTAATTGACATTTTCATGCATATCATATGAATTAATTTTTGATCATAACTAAAGCAAAAAGTGACTCCAGAATTGTTTGATTGGGAATTCTTGTGCAATAAGTTTATTAGTAATGAATCTTATTGCACAACTTACTCAGTTACCTTCAGAAAGAATTGGTTCCCTAGTCCTTATTCAAAAGCAAGCACGCAACAGGGGGGAATTCGAGACTTTTAGCCATGACATAGGACAGAAATATTTACTTCTTTCGAAGTTACTGAAATTATATCAGTTAATTTTTTATTCCCAGTTATTCAATTTGGTGGAACACCAACATAAACCCATTAAATGAATGCCATTTTTAGACGCTCAAAAATTGAATTTATTTCTCAATTGTTGTACGCTATAAGCAGAATTCCTAGCCATAGTTGAGAGTGTTACTGTCAAATGAAGAGCATAGTTTTTCAAAACTCTTTTGCTAAAAGTCTGGATTTATATATATTGGTATTTTTATTTACATCTCTCTTAATTTGGAATATCCACTTATTACTCACGCCAGTGAAAAGTATAGTAGTAGTAGTTTTGAGGGGAGACGACCGACAGCTAAGGTCATTTGCGCCATAGGGGATGGACAGGAAAGGATGAAGGGTGGAGAGAAACCCGGCGTCGGCATTAGCCTACTCTTTACGAAAGGCGTGAAAAGTATCAGCAGGTCTAAAACATCATCAGTTTTTCTATCTCTTGGCACAATTAAAATTTTTAGTGCATCTTGCAGTGCTATTACAGTCTCCCCAAAGGGATTCTCAGAACCTCTGAAAGAATATTTATCAAATACACACCTTTCAATATCTTTTTAGGATTGTAAGGATCAATTAGATGGCAACCCTTGGTACTTCCAAAATATCCTATAAAAATATACCCTTTGTTCCTTAAATCTAATATCTTATGTGGTTCTTTTGAAACACAACTTCTTAACTGCTTATTGTAGCCTTAATATTCTGCTCTATAATGCCCATATCAGTTGCCTAATACAATATCTCATTTCCTGCTAGAAAGCCCTGTAAACTTTAATTCATATATTCTGTGTCATTATCAGTTCTGATGCAATTTATTTTCATGCTTACTGGTATTTCTACCAGTGCCTTAAACTCAGAATTTCTTTAGAACTTCATTGTTACCTTAAAAAAACTTATGGTTTATTTGAAAACCATCAGTATATCTCCTGTCACATACAAATCACATACCAGATTGTGTCCAAAATATTCATCCTGAGTTTTCTGTAATAGTTCCCAGAGTATATCATTGATCCATGGTGCCTGGTTTGCCCTAAGTCCTTTACTGTGGTGTCAAATTTGGACATACCTTTCTTTTTCATCATCAAGGGCAGAAGGTAAATGTTTGGAAAGATATTTTTTAGGCTATGGTTCATATCACTGTAGTATGACATGAAAATATTGATCAAGTGCCCTGCAAAGTATCAAATAAAATATTAGAAAACATAAATATTTTAGAAGAAATACATATTTATTCACATGGAGATATTATATAAGGAAAAGGAATAGGAACGCACATAAAGGATGGACACAGGAATGGTGGGGAAGGTGGAATCGAGCAGATCAAAAGTTCAAAAAAGCTTCCTTCACTAGAAGTGTAAATATGGATCTTCGACTTGACAGGCCAATGACTTTAACAGCTTGAGCTATTGAGGAAATGTAAAATACACTGGATTCTGCAGAGGGTTGATGCAAACTAGTGTCCTGATTCTTTGACCAGAAGATGGCATTGGGGAGTTATTTCACCCACAAAAGGAGAAATAGACAAGGACACAGAGGAAAGAATAGTAGGGAAAGGAATCCTACAATGTCATTAAGGATTTGAAAAGTGCATTTCATGGCATGCATAGCCAGAAGAAGAAAGGAACAACATTTGCCAAATATGATTGCTCTCCCTATGATCCTTTCCTCTTATGCCCTTGAAATATCTCCTTTGGTGGGTGAAATACCCCTTGAAGAAATACGCATATACATAATGACTGTAATCAAATAACTGGTGATCTCAGATGCTATCTGCATTGAATTTTAATATCAGCCACCCTTTTAATGAACATCTGTGAAAGCTGTCATCAATGCAGCATAATTTTAACAAATATTTGATGCATCTCTTTAATGATAACATGTTTCAAGTTTGAAGACACCACGTTGTTTATTATTTGTTTGGCAGCCAACAATAGTGAACGTTTTCAGTTAATTTGAGAAAATTGGTCATCGTTACATGTGAGACAATACTTTTATTTGAAAGGCCTCAGCCCAACCAATATAAAAGCTGAACTGGATGATACCCTAAGTGAGTCTGCTCCTTCGTTTGCAATAGTAAAATATTGGGTAGTAGAATTTAAACGAGGCCGTACGAGCTGTCAAGACGAGCATCACATTGGTCGACCAAAGGAGGTGACGACTCCAGAAATGGTGAAGAAAATCCACAAATCGATACTGGATTATCGTCGACTGAAAGTGCGCGAGCTAGCAGAACCAGTAGGCATTTATAAAAGTGCGGTACATCGTATATTAACTGAAAATTTGGACATGAAAAAGCTGTGCGGTGGATGTGTGTCGTGTTTGCTCGCACTCGAGCAAAATCAGTGTCGTGAAGATGCTTCAATTGAGGGATTACCAAAGCTTCACAGGTACAAAGAGAATTTTTGCGCCGTTTCATAATCATGGATGAAACATGGGTCCATTACTTCGCACCCGAGACAAAATAACAATCAAAACAATGGATTAAAAAGGGAGAACCGTCTCAAAAGAAGGCGAAGACAGTTTCATTTGCAGACAAGGTCATGGTGTTGGTTTTTTGGGATGCGCGGGAGATATTTTCATTGACTATTTTGAAAAAGGAAAAACCACTCACGGCGAGTTTTATGCAACTTATTGCAACTTTTGAGCGAAGAAATTGAGCAAAAGCGGCCGCTTTTGGCTGCAAAGAACGTGTTGTTTCATCAAGACAATGCACCAGCTCACAAATTCGTTATTGCAATGGCCAGAATTCATGAATTAAGGCATGAATTGCTACCTCATGCCAGATTTAACCCCCTCGGATTATTTTCTGTTCGCAAACTTGAAAAAATGGCTCGGTGGCCAAAGATTTTCCAAGCGTGAAGAAGTGATGTCGGCAGTTAATGGCTATTTGAGGAGCAAGAAAGTTTTTATCACAAAAAGGGTATCGAACTTATTAAACATCGCTGGGAAAAGTGGATAGAGCTGAAAGGGGATTATATTGAAAAATAAATACATTTTTCGAATTTTTTTTGTTCTATTTGTTGGGTCGGGTACTTATGGAACCACCCTCGTTTTATCAAATCAGCTAGTTAGTTCCATATCTCGATCTCATGCAGGGTTTCCCTTATTGTGGACTTGGGAACTAAAGAAATGGAGCTTTATGGACCGTGATTCAAAAATATTTTCCGCTTCGAAGTTTCAAATAGTTAGAGCAGCAGTCAACAGAGAACGCCACTGAGGAAATGTCATTTGTGAGAGCAGGAAGAGGGCCCTGGAGGTAGGGGGACTTTAAGAGCGGAGGTTGGGACAATGCGTCAACTGATCACGGAATCCAGGAGTCACGAAATGATTTGGTAAGTAGAAGATTTTGAAAGTAGGGCCGGGGACTCGATGCATTGGAGCAGTTGGAAGTTTTTAAAGTGGGTCCGTTGCAAGGATGAACTTGCCAACGAAGTTTAGCGTCTCTTCCATTCCTCATCCTGTAGACCTACCACTCTTTCAAGTCAACGATTGGAAAAAAATAAGAAGGATTCTAGGAAATATGGGACTCTCTACGAGTAGCTGGGATAAAAGGGGGGAGATAAAGATCTAATGGTTTCTGTCGCTTGAAAGCATCTTCAGAAGTCTCGTATAAATGGAAAGAATTAATGCCACGGGCAATAGAAATTTACTATCGTCCATCCTACGAAGGATTCACAGCCCACTCTGCTTCTGGGCGCCTTCTTGAAAAAAATTATACGACCCAGTAAAAATGTGCCATAAATATGGTCATACATTCATAAATAAATAAATACCCGTTTTTAACATTCAACGTTGTACTTTGTCGCGTCGCTGGCGACCGGGGTTGGCTGTGCGACCCGCCCCGAAACGCGAGAGCGAGTGAGCAATCTGCCCAGGCAAGGGCTGGGGTTGCTGGAGAAAATAAACTTCCCTGCCGTTCCGTTGATTACCCCGAAGGGCGTTTATTCCGTCCAGTACAGGATTACAGTAAAGGGGACTTTCTCCCAGGGAGAAGGTCGAGTGTCGTTTGCCTGAAGGGCGCGTGGAGTCCGGTGCAGCTCCAGCAGCTGGATGGCGGCCGGGGTCCTGTCCGGCTTCTGGCTGGTCGCGGGAGCCCGACGGTCCGGCGAGCCAAATAGGGGCAGCCTCGGCACCTCTGCGTAGGGCGTCCTTGGAGAGTCCAGGGGCCGGAGGCGGTACTGCGGGGTGGGGCGGCGTCAGGAGACTCAGCACCGGCCACGTAGGAAGGGCGGCCTCGGCCAACCAGGTCCGGTAGTCCTCGCGGGTCGGCGATGATCCCGGGGTTGTCGTCGGAGGTGCTGGTGGTCGAGTGTCGGAGCGGCGGGGCGGCGTCGCGGCGGGTCGGTCCTTCGTGCGGCGTCGAGCTCGGTTGGCGCTGGGAGGCGGCGCGGTGGACGCGGCATCCGTCCGGTTGCTTTGGTCCTGGTGAGCGAAAAGCCTGGGGGCGAGGATTTCCTCGCTGCGCCACCAGGTAGCGTTTGGGGGGGGGAGAGGGAGAGTGCACCTGAGGCGAGGATATCCTCACTGCGCCAACAGGTAGCTTTGGGAGAGCGAGGATGTTCTCACTGCGCTGGCTCCCTTGGGACTCCCACCCCGTTCTGTCTGTTCGGCAGTTGGCAGTTGGCAAAATGTCAGTGAGCGCCCGCTCACTGGTGCTTTTCCTCGTTCCTAGCAAGTAAATGCTATCTACGGGGAGTTATAATTTTGGTGGTGTGTTGTGTAATTAATTGGCCTTATTTATTGTTTGATTTTCTGTAGAAATGCGTTTAATTGAAATGTTAGATGAGTGCAAATTTTGGTCTTGGGTGTTTAAGGTTTTCGTCGTATTCGTAGTCCCATAGATTTGTAAGTAGTGGGTTCGATGATGATTGAAGGGAGAAATGGAAATTTTGTGTGATTGTGGTTATGACATTCGGCATTGGTGGGAGTTTGAGGTCCTTGTGTAGGTCTGAGTTTCTGATGAAGTGAGGGGCATTAGACAATTTGCGGATTATTTTATTTTGGAATATGGTCAGTCGATTTATTTGGTGATTTTTAGCATGGGCCCAGACTGGTGCAGCGTATGTTACAATAGGGCGGATCATGGAGAGGTAGAGGATTCTTTTAGTGGATAGCGTTAGGGGAGACGATGGCCTGAGGAGGGGGTAGAGGGAGTGATAAGCACCCCACCCTTTGGCTAGTACTGAGGTGAAGTGTGCGTTGAAAGTAACTTTCTTGTCCAGAATTACACCAAGAAACTTCTCCTCTTGTTTTTTCGGGATTTCCTCGGCGCCGAAATAGAGAGGTGGTCCCTCGCCTTTTCTTCTTATACGAGAGAAGTGTACGACGCTGCACTTGGCCGGCTGAACGGATAACTTCCAAGAGCACATCCAGTCATGAATGAGGTCCAGGTGTTCTTGGAGGTACTCTATGGCCTTGTCTGGTTGTAGTGAGCGGGCAGAGATAGCGGTATCGTCTGCATACAGCATGAGGTTTGTACGGGGGTGTGATGGTATATCGTTTATGTACAGATTGAACAGGAACGGTGATAGAACTGCGCCTTGTGGAACGCCAGAGGTAATGGGAAAGATGTCGGAGGAGGCGTCGGACACTGAGGTATGGAAGGAGCGGTTGGTGACGAAGGACTGAATGATCTTAATCAGGTATATAGGGAATGATAGGTGTGAAATCTTGTGGATGAGTCCTTCGATCCATACCTTGTCAAATGCCTTGGCAAGGTCGAGGAAGGCCACTTGAGTGCTCATTTTGTTATTTTGGCCAAGCACTAGCTCCTCGGTGAGACGGGCAATTTGGTGAGTAGTCGAGGTTGCTTGGCGAAAGCCCATTTGTTCAGGTCGCAAACTGTCCTGGATGAATGGATGTAGCCGCCAATGAATTGTTCTTTCGAGCACTTTGGAGAGGGCCGGTAAGAGGCTAATTGGACGGAAGGAGTTAGGGTCAGAGGGGTTTTTTCCGGGTTTAGGTAGCATTATTATTTTAGCAAGTTTCCATGGGGATGGGAAGTGAGAATGCAGAAGGCATTGGTTAAAAAGGTGCGCAATGAAGCGAATAATGCAACGGGGTAGGGCTTTCAAGCAGAGGTTAGATATGTTGTCCGTGCCTGGTGCCTTTTTGGGTTTTAGGTGGTTGATGAGGGCGGCTATTTCCTTAGGGGTTGTAAAGTCCGGCTTACTAATTGGAGTGTACTGCAGAGATGTGAACGAGTTTGTGACCTCGGCTTGGATTGGGGAGCGAATGAGGTTTGTGAAGCTTGAGGCTAATGAGCTGGCAAACATTGCTGCTCGTTCTTCATTAGTCGTGGCAATGTTGGGGCCGGACCGGAGGGGGGTTGCAGGCGCCTTCTTCGACCGAAGCTTCCGGCCGAGGCGCCAAACGGAGTAGTCTTCCAGGGAGAGTGAGGCGATGTAGTTCTCCCAGCATTGGGCCCGGTGACGGCGAATCAGAGCGCAGACCTTATTCCTGAGGACTTGGTAGTCGATGCGGTCCAGTGGGTGCCGACTAAGTTGCCAGGCTCGACGTGCTCGGTTTCTTTCTGATATGGATTGTAAAATGTGCGGTGGTAGAATATCCGGCGATGTAAAGTTTTTGAGAGGGCGTTGTGCTATGGATTGCGAGGACTGGATGGATTTCGTGAGGAATTCAACTGCCTGATCTATTTCTGCAGTTGTGTTTAAGGGAAGGCGGTCTAGGGCAGGTGAGTATTTAGCTATTTCTGCAGTGAAGACGCGCCAGTCGGTGCGAGAGGTGCAGACGGGGGCCAGAAACGGATGAATATCGATGGAGTAGATGAGAGGGAGGTGATCTGAAGCACCAAAGTCCAGTGTGCTAGGGGAGGGAGCGATGGGGATGTTGGACGTCAGGACTATGTCAAGGATGTCGTTCGCGGCAGGGTCTTTTTCGTGGATATGGGAATACGTAGTTGGAGCAGATATGGTGAAGGGGGAAGATTGAGCGAGCTCAAGCAGCGTTTTGCCTTTGGGGGTCGTACAATTGCAACCCCATATTTGGTGCTTACTGTTAAAGTCACCGCCAACTACGGCTGAGGAAGAGAGTATGGAGACAAGAGCATTGCAGTCTACTTTTGTATATTTATTAGTGGGAGGAAGGTATGCCGACCAGAAATTGACCGGGCCGTCCACTGTTTTTATTTGTGCACCTACTATTTCAAGGATTTTAGTACGGGGTGGGGTAAGTTGTTTGCAAACTAATGATCGTTTAACTAAAATTGCAACTCCACCGCCCTGGCCGGGGTCACGGTCCTTCCGGAAGAGATTGTAATTAGGCATGGTAAATGCATGGTGGGGTTTAAGGAACGTTTCCTGAATAAGCACGACTTGGGGATTACGTAAATGGATTAGATGTTGGAGTTCCGCCTTGTGCGCGGTAATGCTCCTGCAGTTCCATTGTAGGATTGTTAAGGAGTTCGGTATTGTTGGTCTAGTTTCCATTAAGGAATTTAAGGGCGCCTGAGATTATCTCTTCTATGAGGGTATCTAGGAGGGATTTTCCAGAGGGGGGGGCGAGTAGTTTTCGAATGAGGTTCGTGATCCATTCTTTAAGTTTAGCCATGAATGAGGAATCAGAATTGGCGGTTGGAGCAGTAGCGGGAGTCGGCTGAGAAGGAGCGGCAGGTTGCGAGGGTAGGGGGGGAAAGGATTGTGAGGTGATAACAGGTGCTGGGGCTTCATGATGACGGTGTGAAGTACGGAGTTTTTCGGCGAATGTTTTGAATACCGGGCATCCACGGTAACTAGAAGGATGCGGTCCCTTGCAGTTGGCGCAGATGGGAGTGGAAAGTTCACCGGAGAGGCGCGGGCAGTCATTTTCTGAGTGACTGCGGCCGCAGCGGACACAGCGAGGGATGAGTCCGCAGCCTTTATAGGTGTGGCCAATTCTTTGGCATCTGGTACACTGAGGCGGTCCAGGAGAGGGGCGATGGTGTTCGAAGTGAACTGAGAGCCCAAGGAGGGAGTGAACTTCGGTTAGTTTTCTTTCCATAGAAGCGGACGCAAGGGATAGTTGAAAGAGTGGCATTGGGCGCTTTGGGAGCGCCACTGGCACGAAGTTTGGGTCCAGAACAATTGCCTCTTCTCTAGTTCTTCTCTCTGCCGCGGTCGGGCGGGAGGTCAGCATTTGGTTTATGGTGGAGAGTTGGATGCCCTTTTGCGCCAGTTCCTCTTGAATAGCAGTGGTACTTGAGTCAATAGGAAGCCCCCGGATAACGAAGAACTTCTTCTTGTCCTCGGCCAATTGAAAGCTGAAGTACTCCCAGTTGTTGTCTGTTAGGGCTTTGGTAACCGCTCTATGGTCTGCCGAGTTTTGGCATTGGATGCGGATATTGTTGCCAGTCATGTGGGAGATGGGTGTGTAGGTGCAGACGGAGTTGATTAGTTTGTTCTTGGAGGCCCAGTCGGTGGTGCTTTTGAGGAAGATCGGCGGGATTTTGGGACCTGCGCTGCGGGTGGTGGGGTTATCAGGATGAGAGCCTTCTACATTGTTCGAAGGAGTGGTTGTATCGGATTCGGGGTCAATTGGAAGGAACCTATTATTGGTGGATATGGGAGCCGTGGTTTTGTTGGGGATTAGCGGCGGAGTATGTGCCTTGCGCTTACGGACCTGGGTGAAGCCATCGGTGTCCATGGGTTCCGGTCGTAGAGAGAGGTCGACGTTGTCGAGTTGGCTTGAGATGGACGTACTCGGAAGGATGGACGCTAGGGTTTTCAGTAGCGTTGAGTTGGGCATACCGGATGATGTAGGTTTATGGGTATCTTCCGATGGTTCAAAATTACGACTGCCTGCAGGATGGTTGACTAGGGGTTCCGGGTCCGGAGACGCTGGGCTGTCCATGGTAGTTGGAGTGTTACTCATTTTATAGGTGGGGGATGTGGGACGCAGGGGCGTCCCTTTAGGCGCTTCTCGGATTGTTTGTACTCCACTCCTCGTGGAAATAGGAAGTGGTTTCGGAACGAGGTTCATAAGATATTTCAGATCGGAAGTCCCCGCACGATTTTCAGAGGATTCATCTGTGGAAGCAGCAGGCGTGGTTTGCGCTTCGATAGGTAGGGAGGTGGTGGTGGAGGCTTGGGGATCCACGGTTTGGATACCCCTGCCTAAGGGGGTCTTACCGGCAGTATATTGGTCAGGAAAGGCCGTAAATCGCAGTTATTACGGCAGGAGATTTCAATACTCGCACTCACCTGTTGAGCCTATGGAGACTTCAACAGGCGTGCCCACCTGTTAATAGCGCTGGAGATTTCAACTGGCGGCGCAAGTGAGATACAGGTGTCGCCACCGTCAGCGTCTTGAGATCCTAAGTAGCTGTATCTCCTGAACGGTTGGAGATACCGCAAAAATGACAAGAAATTTAGAGCCAAAATGGGGGGTAGGGGGGATCAACAGCTCTTGCTATAAGATGGGACTAAGAAATCCCAAGAATATTGGATTTGAAAAAATTTTGGAGAAAATATAAGGATATGGGAAAAGTAGTGACGTTGGCTGACACCCGTGTCACCACCGTCAGCGTCTTAGCGGAGAAACGTCCGTATCTCCGTAACGGTATGAGATAGCTTGAATCTGACAAAAGATTCGAAGCCAAAGTGGGGGGGAAAGGGGGGGATCGATCACCCTAAGTAGAGTTTGCTTCCCTAAGGGAGGTGGTAGGGGTAGTTTTAGAATTTAGTAAAGAAAATATATGATGCAGTACGTGGCGAAAATCAATAGATGGCGCCACCGACAACGTCTTAAAGGAGGTTGGGCGGTTATCTCGTAAACGGTAAGACTTAGAGTAAATCTGAGAAAAGATTCAAGTTCAAATTGGGGGTAGGGGGGATCAACAACCCTCGCTACCCATTAAGACCCTCAGGGGTTAGATAGGAGGGGTTTGAGAGATTAAGATAAAAATAATAAAGTGTATATGTGTGTAATGGGTAATACCCGTGTGTCAATGTGTTAGTGAATGGTGTGTGTGTAGGCAACTTGAGACAACCTACTGGAGGGAAGATGGAAGATGGGGGACACCACGGGCACCCCTGCCGATCCGCAGAGCGGGCACAGCAGGTCCGTACCCAGGAGTCTTCCCGCCCTAAAGCCCTAACAAGTGGACCGGCCCGGTTCCCAGAGGAGTGCAATGGGAGACTAGCTCCCTTCCTAAGGTAGACGGACAAGACGACCTTGGGGGGACACAGCACGAGCACCTCCGAGGGGTGAGAAGGAGGGACTGAGTTAGCCTCCCCCCCAACGGAGCCACGGCTGAGAATGACTCAAGTTGCCGGTGTGTAGGTGTGTGTATAGTGTGAAAGTCGCGATGTGCAGACTGGATGGGGTCTCAGGTCCCTCCTTATATACCTGCCCTGGCCCGGGCGGTAGCCAATGGGCGAGCGCTGAGGGGACTCCGGGGGAGGGGAGACCACGTGACATTGTGACGTATCGCTCACATGCCCTGGCGGTAGCCAATGGGCGAGCGCTGAGGGGACTCCGGGGGAGGGGAGACCACGTGACATTGTGACGTCGCGCTCTCCACGTGGCAGACTCTCCCCCTATTGCATCGGAGCGCGGGTGGAGGGGAATATTCTCCGCTGCCGGGAGATTTGAATTGTCTTCGCTCTGCGGAGCGGGCTTTGGCCACAGTAGGCGCACATCATCCCACCCCTCCCCAGTTGGCGCAAAACCCGCTACGAAGAGCGTGCGCCCGATTGTTTCTGGGCCCGTTTCCGTGGGATGTGTGACCCCTATGGGTGCTGGGGCGGGTTTGAAGGGGTCTGGTATTTTCCCGCCCTCTCGTTTCCCGCGTGATTTTCGGGGCAGTCCCGATGGAAGTGATGTCCGGGACAAAATCTGCATTTAGGTGCTCCTGCTGGTCGGCCTTGGCTGGTGTCCTCGGCCTGGTCCGCTGAGATGGCGCTTGCTAGCCGTATTAATTCTTCCGTGGTTTTTGGTGGGCTGGCGCGCAGCGTTTGCCTTATCCGTGGCAGAAGCTGTTCTATTAAGGTCGGCAAAATGGTTTCTTGGTTTCCGTCCGGGAATAATCTTTTAAACAGTTGCAGCTTCTTCAGGATAAACATCTCCGCGCTTTCCTTTTGTGCTTGAGTACTTCCAAATAGTTTGGATTGTATAAGCGCTCTCCGGGCTGGAGTGTCGTAACGTCCCCGAAGCCTGTTTTTGAAGTCTCCCCAGGTCAGAGAGAACTCCCGGTACGGTGTCCACCATCGCCGTGCTTCCTCCTGTAGTTGTTGCTCCGCCCTGCGGACCCACCATGTCGTTGGTAGTTGGTCATCCCGAAATGCAGCTTCCATATCTCTTAGGAACCTTTCTGGGTCCTCTGCTTCTCTCCCGAAGAACTCCGGCCACGGTGTCCGGAAGGCGGGTTCCGGAGAGGATAGCTGTGGGCGGCTGCGTTGCTGCGGCAGGGTGCATCTTCCGCACACAAACTGTAGACCACTTGTGTCCCTGGCTTCGTCCCTCCATCCTAGGCAGAGATGGTGAAACCAATGGTGGCAGCAGGCGCAGGAGATCAGGTGTTCCCCCACCCCACTGCAGTTTGGAGTCTCGCATTGGTCCCTGGTGCGGGTGCGAGTTAGGTTGGGCGCCACCGAGTGTTGGTAAGGCTCTCTCGGAAGAGCCGTGATGGTTGCAGCGAGTGTTCCATTGATGGGCTGAGTCGCCATGGTGGAAACGTCTCCCTGTTCGGTGTCGACCGACTGGGTGTCTGGTGGATTTCCGCGACCGTTGTCCATCTCGCCTGCCGAAGTAGAGGCGTCGTCCCTCGGTGGGGTCTGTGGGACACTAGTCGCTGGTTGCCGGGCGTCGTCAGTCAGAGGGGCCTGTGGATCCCAGCTGCTCTCCATGCAGCTAGTCGTAGTCCCCGTTAGTTGGGCGCCAATTGTCGCGTCGCTGGCGACCGGGGTTGGCTGTGCGACCCGCCCCGAAACGCGAGAGCGAGTGAGCATTCTGCCCAGGCAAGGGCTGGGGTTGCTGGAGAAAATAAACTTCCCTGCCGTTCCGTTGATTACCCCGAAGGGCGTTTATTCCGTCCAGTACAGGATTACAGTAAAGGGGACTTTCTCCCAGGGAGAAGGTCGAGTGTCGTTTGCCTGAAGGGCGCGTGGAGTCCGGTGCAGCTCCAGCAGCTGGATGGCGGCCGGGGTCCTGTCCGGCTTCTGGCTGGTCGCGGGAGCCCGACGGTCCGGCGAGCCAAATAGGGGCAGCCTCGGCACCTCTGCGTAGGGCGTCCTTGGAGAGTCCAGGGGCCGGAGGCGGTACTGCGGGGTGGGCGGCGTCAGGAGACTCAGCACCGGCCACGTAGGAAGGGCGGCCTCGGCCAACCAGGTCCGGTAGTCCTCGCGGGTCGGCGATGATCCCGGGGTTGTCGTCGGAGGTGCTGGTGGTCGAGTGTCGGAGCGGCGGGGCGGCGTCGCGGCGGGTCGGTCCTTCGTGCGGCGTCGAGCTCGGTTGGCGCTGGGAGGCGGCGTGGTGGACGCGGCATCCGTCCGGTTGCTTTGGTCCTGGTGAGCGAAAAGCCTGGGGGCGAGGATTTCCTCGCTGCGCCACCAGGTAGCGTTTGGGGGGGGGAGAGGGAGAGTGCACCTGAGGCGAGGATATCCTCACTGCGCCAACAGGTAGCTTTGGGAGAGCGAGGATGTTCTCACTGCGCTGGCTCCCTTGGGACTCCCACCCCGTTCTATCTGTTCGGGTCTCAGGTCCCTCCTTATATACCTGCCCTGGCCCGGGCGGTAGCCAATGGGCGAGCGCTGAGGGGACTCCGGGGGAGGGGAGACCACGTGACATTGTGACGTATCGCTCACATGCCCTGGCGGTAGCCAATGGGCGAGCGCTGAGGGGACTCCGGGGGAGGGGAGACCACGTGACATTGTGACGTCGCGCTCTCCACGTGGCAGACTCTCCCCCTATTGCATCGGAGCGCGGGTGGAGGGGAATATTCTCCGCTGCCGGGAGATTTGAATTGTCTTCGCTCTGCGGAGCGGGCTTTGGCCACAGTAGGCGCACATCAACTTCAATAAAAGAGATGGTACAATAGGAAACGCTAAATTAACTGAGTAAAAATAATTCAAAAAGGAAATGGCTGGACCCTGAAGGAGCTATTTATAACATACCGCATTCACATGATGTATGATGTAGCGGTCAAGATAATCTAAATAATTTTAGAATAATTTAAAAGATTTTTTATAAGTGTTAAGTTGAGGTGCCACGATATTTTTGAAAGTGTCTGAATGGATATGACAAACCAAGAAATGTTTTCACTCGTCTTCATTCATAGTGTTCACATAGGAATGCTTTAAGGAATGCCTCTAGAATACTTTCAGGAAATAATTCTAGGATTCTCAACCCGAGTGCTCTGATCTCTATCCCGAAAACGGTAAGGCGCTGAATCCCTAAACAGGAACCCTGCAGCTTTTTTTTAAATTGACTATTACAAAAGATTTATTGATAGAAATGAGCTCTTACGGCTAGTAATATATAATAAATTTGAAACTCCAATAGCCGTAAACAGTTTACCTTTCTAAACAAAGTGAAAATGAAATTAATTGGCTAGCGCCACAAGTCAAAAAGGGGTAAAGGTAAAAAAGGATAATGAGGTAGGTAAAAGGGGTAAAAGGTAAAAAAGGAGAGGACCTTTCTTATCCTCTCCTTTTTTACCTTTTACCCCTTTTACCTACCTCATTATCCTTTTTTACCTTTACCCCTTTTTGACTTGTGGCGCTAGCCAATTAATCAATTAATTTCATTTTCACTTTGTTTAGAAAGGTAAACTGTTTACGGCTATTGGAGTTTCAAATTTATTATATATTACAAAAGACTTTAAAACTTTAGGTGTGGGAATAAGAGATTCCACCATTTTGCCCATATTTCAGCCCCAGTTTTATGTACCTTAATCAGGATGACAAAAAATGTCAAGCAATTTCGGGAAAGTCAGGGATTTTTTCCTCGTCTATCATAACATTTGTACTAAGTAGAAAATTGGCACATTAAAATGTCAGTACTTGATTGGCATTAAATCATACAAGGTCTGTTCAAAATAAGATGAGGCTGTTTAAATTAATACTTATTAGTTGCCCTTCAATTATGATAATAGTCTTAAAAATACAGCCCTTGGCTGCCAATACAATGCCCCCGAAGTTTTTTACCAGCTTGCGAATGCTACCTGTAACGCTTCTTTCGGGATAGCCTTTATATCTGAGGTACACATTTCCTTGAAGGTCTTCAATTGTTTCAAATCGTCGTCCTTTCGAGGTGGATTTCAACTTAGGAAATTGGAAAATGTCCGTTGGAGCCGCATCCGGAGAGTAGGGAGGCTAGGGAATTACAAGTTGGCTGTTTTTGGCCAAGAACTCGGTAATAATCATGATGATGTGTCCGCCGCGTGTTGTCGTGATAAAACCGACAAGACTTGTTTTTCCACATTTTTGGTCTCTTCCGCAACATGGCATGTCTTAACCTTCTCATAGCATCAATGTAGTGCTGCCCAATCACTGTTTGTCCTTAGGGAATATACTTATAATGAATAATCCCTTCCCAATCGAAGAAAACGATCACATCACCTTCACGTTCGATCGCGACATCCGAGAGTTTTTGGGTCATGGGGAATATAGTCCCTTCCTCTGTAAAGACTGGGCTTTGGTTTATGTAACCCAGGTTTCGTCGCTTGAGACGATTGTTTTTAATAAGTTCTGGTCGCCTTTCAGGTAGTTCCTGGCTAATGTCAAGACACTTTCGCCTCTGTTCATCAGTTAAAACTCGCGGCACAAATCCGGACGCCTCAAATTTTTTTCAAAATGGTGAAACACGATCCCAAACTAATTTCAACTTCATTGGCAATCTCTCCGAGAGTTAACCCATGGTTTGCATGCGCTTATTCATTCACACGTTGATGTGAGCGTTATTTGTTGACGATGACGGTCGTCCACTTCTCAGTTCTTCTTCGGCCGAGGTTTGTCCAGACTGGAAGCAGTTGTACCGATGAAAACACTGTGACCGACTCTTGGATTCATTGCATCCGTTTCAGTTGCACTTTTTCCGAGGTTAAAACAAAAATCCAAATGCATACGCACTTCTTCAACACCTTCATTCTCACCGACGCAAGAATGTGTACAGCAAGCATGTGATGCAAGCTCAGACAAGAATCGCTATTGCGCAGGGACACGTCAAGATGGAGCCACAAGCAAGGCGGTGTTGCTGTTTTAATTGTCACAGATGCCACTATATGGCGACACCTCACTGATTGTGATCTGTCGAGCAGTTCCCGCGTAGAAAGCCCAGTTTCATCTTTTTTTGTCCAGACCTTGTAACGTATATCTAAAGGTAAAGGAAAAGGGTTCGAATTCTGGAGACGGCAGATATTTTTAGTGGCATTTCGATCAGTACTTGAGGTGCTTTGAGGAGAGCTCTTTGAGGGAGTACGCCGTCCGTCGGATGGGACGTTAATTGTGAATCCCCTTGGTGCCTTTCATCAATTATAGTAGGCAAATGTCAACGCCAGGTTTCTCGCCTCCCTTCCTCCTTTTCCATCCACATCTAATGCCGCAAATGACCTTAGTTGTCAGTCGTCTCCTCTAACGTTACTTCTACGAAAGCAATATATCTCGTAATTAGATATTTTCGTACCCTGCAAGCCACCGCTAGGGTGTATGACAGGGGGTTAATACACACCAGACTAATTTTAAGCTGAAGATGACCCTACCGTGGTCGGATAATCTTATTCTGATTCCTTATCATTCTTGGAAAAAATAACATATTAAATCTATCTGTTCTACACTTTATCTCTCTCAGTTTATTGGAATGATCTCTCCTCCGTAGTACGATGGGGGTAATAATGCATTTTCAACATCACTTTTAAAGAGACCTCCTTCCAATTCACATGCAAGGGATTTAATCTATAATATAACCATCGCTCCAATGAGTGATTCGCAACCTAGCTGCTCTAAAATTTTGGATACGCTACTAAGTTTATCATAACAACGCTTCAAATAATCTGGCTCCTCGACGCTGCACGCGATCCAATTAGGCGTTCAATCCACCTTCGTGAGGATCCCATATTCGACTGGAGGCCTAACGCCTAAAGATAACAATGTTACATCAATATCTGCATAATTCCCCGTAAAGGCGTGTGGCGGTGGGTGTTAGGTCACCACCCTTAAAGAAGAATAAAACCACATGCGAAATCAGCATAATAATGTAAACTTACACCCATAGTAGCGTATAAATTCATACAAAAACCTGTTTAACTTACACAAAAGCAAATACATATACTATAAACTAACATGCAAATGCACTTTAGAATGTAGTAAAAATGGATACAATAACATGCAAACTATAATTGAAAAGTAAAACGGCGGATTTTCACTACCACAAGTGCATGCTGCATGCAGCGGTCCTCACCCCCAAGGACACAGGTAGGGAATGTGACCCAACGCTGTAGTTTGCGGGAGGCCCCCCCACAGGGAGAGACGAGGGACGGAAGGGGAAACTTAAAAACAAATGAATCAGAGCGAGCAATACTGCTGCAAAACTTTGGAGTACTTTATTGTCGGTTTCATAATGAGATACCTCGATAGCATTGAATTTTCAGTAACATTCAGCACGGATTCAGGAAAATCCACTCATGCGAAACCCGGGCAGTGGTAGGCAAGTGAATCCTATCTTTTTGGATTTTGAAAAGGCATTTGATAAGGGTCCCGCTGGTAAACCAATTCATAAATTGAAGTTCGCCGGTATAAACACGAGCGCAATAAATTGGGTTGAAGACTCTCTGTTGGAGTGGGAAAAGAGGCTGGTCCTTGATGGCGCTAGTTCCGGCAGCGTACGAGTGACCTCGCGTGTACCTCAGGGAAGTGTAATCGGGCAGTTGTTTTTTTATTTAATTTTTGTTAACGATTAAAAATGCCAAGTAAAAAGTTAACTTAGGATGTCCGCAGATAATACGGTGATTGATAGGGTGATATCTGAGGATGACGATAGTTTAATTCTAGCACAAGTCTAGATTGCATTATGACATGGTACCCAAAATGGGGATTGCCATTAAACCATGACAAACGTTCGTTGGTAAGTTTCTTTAAAATATCAACGGGATTTGTTTATAAACTATTTGTAAATGACTTAGAAGCACTTTATACGGGAAAATACCCAGGTGCTACAATCACAAAAGACTTAACTTGGGGGAAACATTCGTAAAATCTGCGGGCAGGCAAATAAAAAATTGGGATTTATTACACGCATTGTTGGCTGAAATGACTCCAATGTCAAGGAAAGTTGTTACCACGCTCTTGTAAGGCCTCATTTAGAATACGCATGTAGCGTTTGGGATCCGAGTGTAAAAGGCATCATTTGGGAATTTGAGAAGGTTCAACCCCGGGCAGCCCGTTTCGTTAAAAACTCTGACGATAAAACGAAAAGCGTCACTGAATTGCTTCTGGAGTTGGGGTGGGAATCATTGGAAGAGAGACGATTCAATGCTAGGTGTAATTTACTAAATAAATTCAGATCCGCATGTTTCAGCACCGAGGTCTCGCAAATTGTTCGCACTACAACATACATTGATCGCTTGGATCATGTATATAAAATTCGGGAAATAGATCCCAGAACTAGCGGACTAAAGGAATCATTCTTCCCACGGATACTACGGGATAGCAACTGTTGGGTTATACAGACATAGATAGCAAATATTCCACGTGCCACTTTCAGCGTCTAGGGAATAATAAGTTTTACTCAATCGCCGGAGCTTCTACTAATCTCGTGTGTTTTGTTATCATAACCTATTCTTTCCGCATGACCGCATTAGAATGCCATTACAGAACGTAGTGCTCGTTACAGTATTCCTCGCTCTGCTTTGTTTTTTTTTAATTTCCCCGTCCATCCCTCCTCTCTTTCCTCGTCCATCAGATCCTCCCGCTACCTACTGTGTTGGGTCACATTCCCTACCTGTGTCCTTGGGGAGGAGACCGTTGTTTGTGGCATGTCCATGTGGCAGTGGAACTCCGCCTTCTTTTTTTTCAAATTTTAGCTTGCTCGTTATTGGATACATTTTTTTACATTCTAAGGAGCATGGGTTTGTAAATATAAAATGAACGTACCAACGGCCTTGAAGCAATGAAAACGGGATAGCCGAAACCGTAAACTTGATTGACACTAGGTTGTAAAGGGGAGTAAAAATAAAACAAAGTTACAAGCAAGGGGTTGGACAGGGAACACACACTGTCACTTGGGTATGTTTAAGGAACAGCGACCCGCGTATACCCGAGTCACACACCAAAAAGTCAAATAAATAATTAAAATTAAAACAAACTTACAGCCTCTCGATCACTAGGATATGTTGAGGAATAACAGCACTCCCGTGAATCGCATTCACACACAGTCAGGGTTTGCAAGGATCCCTCCTATGGCAGTGACCCGCCAGTCACGCAGATGCAAGCCAAATTATAAAACAAATGTAGTGAAACAGAACGGATTTACGTAAACAAGGAGGAATCCTGGTAAACCCTGAAAGAGTGAGTACTTGTGAATCGTAAAGGTCACTGTTTTCGGGAAAAACAAACCTGAGTGATTGAGTGAACGAGCGAAAGCGTGCGTACATCTGTTTTATTATTTTGTATTCATATGTGCGATTGGCGGGTCACTGCCATAGGAGAGATCCTTGCAAACCCTGAGTGTGTGTGTGTGTGTAAATGCGATTCACAAAGGCCTAACACACCCGGAGTGATTGCTTCTTTACGTAGATCCGTTCTTTTTCGACATAAACATTTCACTTCACAAAAATCAATTTACTTCAATGCATATCAAACCCACTAACCATCAGCAATTCAAACAGTTTATGCCTGTAAACTTTATCAGCTGTCACCCTACTTACACCAAACGCTGGATCCCTAATTCTCTCTCTATCCGCAAGATACCGAATTGGCAATACCACAGCCAACAATTACCTCCACAGTCTACACAATGCACTTCACAAATGTGGTTACGCTCATACAAAATAAAATCCGCTGCTCTACCCGACCTTACACACCACAGAGAAACAACCCCATATCAGGCGCAGGACTCAAACTTAGCCCCACCTATTTCCCGGGATCCCACAGACTGAAAGCCTTTCTCAAAGAACTGTTTCCTATTTTACATGATAATGACGCTACATCATCTATGCTGCCCAAATGCCCCTCTCTCGCATATAGATGACCCGCCAATCCCAGGAACATAATGAGATCCAACAAACCTTTGGCGCATCCCCCCCCCCCCACTGACAAATTACCTCATCGTTCCCCTACTTGCAATTGCCTCCGATGTCCACTTATTAGATCTACTCCCCTCTCTTCACATGCCCTCATGGCCCCTCACCTCATTGGCATGCGAATTGCCTCTTCAAAAATGTTTTCTATCTTCTGACACACAATCAATGCTCTTCATTTTACGAATGCATTACCCCCTTGTCCATCCGCATGAAATTTCATCGCTACTCTTGCAATTCTGCCTCACTCTCTTCTCTTCCTATCCCTTCACACGCCAATTCCCACAACCTTTCTTTCGACTAGTGTTTGTCCCTAACAATCCGAGAATCCCTACCCGATTCAGCCACTAATATTGAGAAGGGGACTCTCAAATGCGCGTAATTATTACCATTCCGATCTTTTGAAATTCCCTGGCTCAACCGTCACCACTAGATCCCTTCCCAGCATACCCTGCGCCTTCCCCGCCACAGCCCTCGCATTCAAACGCAGAAAAAGAACACACATGTTTAGTTTTGACGTTTCGACTGCAAGGCCTTCATCTTTAGACTGCCGTTCTCGGGGGAAGAGCGGAGAGGACATCTGGCAGGACAGGACTCAACCTGTAAATAATGGCACCCGGCTCACTGAGTTGCGTGTCGTGTCCGGCAGCGGGAGAGGCAAGGCTTACAAAAGCGGAATCGGCAGCAGCAACGGCGGAGCACCGAACCAGTTAGAAGAGGGAATCGGAACGTTAGGACGATGCTGAGAGTAGGGCAGTTAGTAAATATACAAGTGCAAAGTAAGTGGGAGGTGTAAAGAGGAAATATTTTCGAGCCGTTGCGAATGGAGATGAAAGAATAGGGGGGATCATTGAAGCAAATTATAGACAAATACACATACAAGGTCTGTCCCAAAAGTAGTCTGAATTATTTTTTCCCGGACAAACGAACGGACAGGCGGCTGTTTCTCTCTGGCTGGGTTTGAGGGAGTGTCAGGACACGTTCGGTGGTAGTTGGTTCCCAGCCTTAGTGGAGTGCGGATCGTTCGTTCGCGAAATCTCTATAACGTGATTTCATTTCGCTCTGTCATGAACCGGTTAATGGATCAGAGCTACGCCATGAAATACTGCATTTAACTGGGCTAAACCGAGAAAGAGACTCATGACATGCTCAAGGTAGCTTGTAGTGATAACTGCATCGGTAGATCGGGTGTTTTTGATCGGTACAAGTTGTTTTGGGAGGGTAGAGAACATGTTGAAGTCGCCGAGCGTTTACCCCGCCCTTTGGCCTAAAAAAGTGACGAAAATCTTTCAATATTGAAACTTTGTTGGACAGGGATCGCAGGTTAAGTATTTGCATGATATACGATGAACTAGGCGTCCCTAAAAGTGATGTGCATCGACTTTGTGACCGTAAACATGGAAATGAGAAAGGTGTGTGTGCGAAGTTGGTGCCGCGAGTCCTCTTAGACCAACAAAAGGAAACTCGCTCGCACGCAGATCTGTCAAGAGCTTCTCGATCATGTGAGAGTGAGGATCAACATTTATTAGACAACATCTTCATCCTCTTCCCCCGCCTCAAATCAGTGCTGAAATGATGTCACCACAGCTCGGTGGAAGAGTCACATGCATGCACTTTCACTAACCCCGTGTGTTTTGTTGTAAAACCCTTCCCGTATGACCGCATGGGACTGCAATTAAAGAATATTGTGCTCGTTACAGTATTGCTTGTCCTAACTTGTTTGCTTGCAAGCTTCTTTCGGAAATCTAAGTCGCCCGATTGATCGAACACTCAAACTGGAATATTCGATTTATCCGGTTGATAGGATCCGTCCCAAGATTCCGAATCTAGCATCCTGATTATGGATATTTTTGGAGGATTTTTGAGTGAGAATTCGACCCACGAGTGAGTCACTTTCTGCTTTACATTGCCCCAGATGCACACCGAAGTCGACCTACACCATCGACTTTTATCGAAAGAAATGCCAAATCGACTCAGAATAAATGGCGAATCACGTCCACGTTTAAGCTGTATTAGGCATAGGCAGCATCTCTCAATTCAGCACAGGAATAAATTATGTAGTATGGCCGTACACTGGACCGATCCGAACGATTTGGTTGATACACTCGGATTCATTCGATGGACGACAAGGCTGCTGGCTCGATGGCCATGGGGTGGTGATGGGCGCACGCCTTCCAAGTCGCCTCCTTCCCACATGAGTCGACTTCTGCGTTTGATTCCCTCTTCACCGTGGCTAATCAGTATTGCTGCTTATTCAAAATAGATATCGAAAATTTTTGGATCTGTTTTGCATGAGTTCACGGGTTGAGAAACAATCCAAGTCTTCTAAATCCAAGCCCTCCTTTCGGGTCTGGATGAAGGCGAGGCAGTTTGATTTCTATGATGGGCGGGAATCCATTCTTCGGAGCACCTCTCCCGCGACACCCATGGGGAGGATTGTGCGTGTGTGGAGGGACGGCCTCGTTTAAGCACCGAGTAGCAGCAGTTCCTTTCCCCGCTTTCGCGTTGGCGAGGGTCCTTTCATCCCTTCTCCACCTGCGGGCGACCGCGAGTGATAATTCCTCTCGTCAATTGGTCGTTCGGCCCCGTTATATGCCGCTGATTAAATCGCGATGAGCCTGAGAACCCGTTTCCAGTGACTACTAGAAAAAAATCCCCGATCCGATTTCGCCGGAACGCGGCCTTCCTCGAGACACGAAGCAACCGTGAGCGGTCGTTTGGTTGCTCGCTTGGCACGCTCACTTCCTGCCCCTCCTCAACATCCTTCGGTCACTTCTTGAACGCTGCTCGGACACCATCAAGCAGCTGAGTGGGAAACGTTCATTTTATTTTCCTTTTTTTTTCAAGAATCTCAGTGAAAGCAAAGAATACGGGGTAAGCTGCTGGATCCGTTGGTTTCAATCCAATCTATAAAATTTTTGAACACACCAATTGTATGTGCTAAAGGTCGGACGAGTTTTTAAACATACGGTTAGGTGTCAAAAAAAATGTTCAACTGCTAGGCAAATGAGATTTAGTTTCCATCAGCTACACGCTCAGGAACTTGCCGCAGCACGATACTTGTTGTCCTCACCAACTTACATTTTGGCCACATTGGTAAGTCACGTTCGTTTTCCTGCGGCTCAAGGAATAAATTAACGGGATACGTTTGACTCTATTGAAAGAAATGATTTTAACGTGAAAGATATTGCATGTCTATATACTACATACATGAATTGGGAAAAAATAATGAGTATATTGAAGAAAAAAGGAATAGATTGGAGGGACAGGAGGCTAATCCGCAGCCTGTACATGTCTCAGACTGCTCAGGTGCGAGTTGGGAATGGGGAGTCCGGATGGGCAGTGTTAGGAAGAGGTAGGTGTAAGGCAGGGTTGCCCATTATCACCTTTGCTGTTCAACGCGTATGTGGAGTAAATGATTAGAGAGGCATGGGAGGAACTGGAGGTAGGAATGAAAGTGGACGGGGAATTCGTAAAATCAGTTAGGTTTGCTGATGACCAAGCTTTAGCTTGTCAATCAGCCAAGGGGTTGCAAACATTGCTGAGTGAATTGGAAATTCAGTGTGACAGGTATGGGATGAGAATCAATATTTATAAAACAAAGGTTATGCGATTTTCCAGAAAGAAAAAGGCTAAGCTCAGAAGAAGTACTCAGAGATGAAGAGGGACCTGATGTACACTAGGTTGCTGGATTTTGTATTTTGTTAGGGGTAACAAAATATTTATTTGGTAGTTGTGTCCATCCAAAAACCTACCTTAACCGGTATATTACCTTATAATAATACTTCATGCACTTCCCATTCATCCATTAAGTTATCATCACAAAAATCGCGAAGAAAGTCAACAAAAATCGGATCATAAATGACATGTAATTCTACATTTAGAGCAAATTCTCTCTCTCTCTCAAGCAATGACGCGACGCGTTCTAATCGTGAGGTGTTGATCGAATCAACGTAGCTATTGGCGTAGGGATAATGAGTCGGATTTTCAATAAATCTATAGCATTTTTTGTGGGAATTGGGAATCGTTACTCGTTGTTCATATAATGCACCAACTCCCTCTGGCTTGGGCATTAGATGTGGTCGTTGGAACGGGAACACTGCAACAGAAATGTGCTGCAGGGCTTGGGAATATTTTTCGAGCCGTCTTCGTTGTAAATTAAAACATTGCTTGCATAGTTCTACTTTCATTCAAAGTTTCAATTTTTCGAACAGCAAGAAACTCAAAATGATATGAATAATCCTATTGAGAGGAATTTCCATCATTTCATTCAAATTCAGTGCCACACTGTTGAAATGAGTGCAATTTTAACATAGCGTGAATGTACTTGTATGGGAAACGATTTAAGATATTCCAAATTTCTTCATGTATGTTTCAGGATTCCAGAAAAAGAATGAACCAATATTTTAGTGCTAAAAAAAGTTTCACTGAGTGCTGTTATGGCTATGAGATTGGATATTTTGGTAATTACCTGCTCATACGGCAAGCGATGGAATAAAACATCAGTAGTTAACTGCTAAATGGAAATATTTGGTACAAGTTATTTGTTCACAGTGGATTTCAGTTATAATTTAGAAAAATGTTTATACGAAAAAGGTATTAAAAATAACTAACTCCTAACATGGAAAACCACAATTCTATCATCCCATCATATATATGCATTATAAATATAATGCCAAATATTTGGAATCGCTCAAGATAATGTTGGAGAATATGAATAAATGAATCTAAACTCTTCTGCAAACCAGCAGATAAATACGTGGGCTGGAATTTGTGAAATTAAAAATTATTTAGTTTTAATTAAGAATGTTGCCGGCAATAGTAGTAATATTATTTGTTGCTATCGTAATACATTTCAAAATGGTAAAGCCGTAAAAAAAATCAATGCGACTATCACAAAATTCCATGGACTCCATCCTACCTTTCCCTGAATGTGAACTAGGCGGAGGGGGTTTTGGTAGAGAGACCACTTTAAATTAATGACTGGGTAAGAGGCATTGCCATCAATCTCAGCAAATATTTACGGAATTACGATGTGATGCCGGAGGTCAGGTGCGCTTAATGCCAATGGCTCCTTCATCGTTTCAGCTAGTTAACAATGAATAGGATGGTTGGACACGTCATATTGTGGATGCAATTCATACTAGAAAAGAAAATACTTGGTTCTTCTTCATGCGGTTTTATTAAGCACGACATAGGACAAACGACAGCTCTGATGATGAATTTTTAAGTCGAAACCTAGGTCGTGCTTAATAAAGACGTATGTGGAAGAACCAAGTATTTTCTTTTCGAGTAGCTATCATTGGTGAGAGTTTCGCGTTTTGGAGTGGGTTCCCTGACATTTGGGAGGGTCTCTTTCCCGTTTTTTGCGTCCCATGGTTGAATTGGCGAAATCGTGCCCTCGGTTCATTCGTTGCCGCACCACACCTGAAAATCAAAACCTTCCAGAGTCAGGCTTCACTTCGTAGAAGTTATGTATATGCGTCAAAGAGAACGAACTTTCCCATAGAATCAACTAAATATTGCTATACATCAAATATTACTACTTATTATATGCATATATTTTTCTAAATATTCACTTATAATTTATTAAATACTAGAATATTAAAATTCCTGGGAAAATCATTTTCTCTTTTTCATTTAATGGACCTGAGGATGTTGGACAGCAACGAAACTGAGCCTTGCATTGAGATTTTCATGTGGATTGAACAACGTTTTGGAGCTCTTTCAATCGCGAAGCAGTTCCATAAAGTCACTCCGATAACTATTTCCTATAATTATTCTTTAATTTTTGATTCAGGTCGGAATATTAACCGTGACCTTATCGTAAGTGTAGACCTCTCTGGGGCTTCTTCATTAATTGCCCAAAAGCGGTAGTTTTGGGTCACTCCCTCGTCCCTTTCTTGTTCAACACGATTCAATTTCATTAAATATTCTCCGCTTAAGTAGTCTCCCATGTGACCAAAATCATACACTCCCAAAATGTCCTATTACTCGTTTTCAAATATAAAAAATAGATTCTCTCCTCATTTCCATTTATTTACAGAAATTAATGCCATGGGCCATAACGTGTTGATATAATAGATTCACATTTTTCCAGTCTTGCCACCTCGGGAATGATGAAACCGACACAAATGAGTGCGACTCACTCATGTGTATTGTAGATACGTAAGCACACATGATTAATGTGAATCTAAAATTCCACTTCCCCCCTCTTTCTTTCTCGACCAGTCTCGTCCGATTTGACGGGGAAGCCTCCCCTTTTTGCATGGCCCATTCTTACAGCGCGCTCAGCCGCTGCCCGGTCAAGGAGGGTGCGGTTTGCCAACACCTGAGTTTCTCACGTACCTGCTTTCTGCGGAGTGAATTATGAGACTGTCGTTCCGAAATTCCGCAAAGGACTTTCGCGTACCAGTTCATCCTTCCTCCCGTCTCTGCAGAAATCGATGCCCATTGATTGCAAAGGGACATTGCAAAGATTCATTGGAATGGAAATTGCCCCGCCAAACGCATTTTTCCCACGGTGTTTTTTTTTTAGCGTCTTGATTTCACTTAGCGGACTGCTTCCATCTGGCGACTGCTGACGTCAGCAATTCACTTTCCGAAGACGAGGATCGCCCATCTCTCGGGGGCTACACCCGTTCATTGACGCAGCAGCTGACGTCAATGGGTTCGTTCGAATGGGGCGTCAAGCAGGGTCCTATTGAGGAAGGTCGTCGTCATCTGCTGGCAGTGTAAGTGTCGCTCTCTTGCCGCTGGGGGCGTTGGGAGCGCGGGCGGAGTCTAAACCTCGCGGTGTTCACGATACATGTATGTTGACACATCAATTTCACATGAAAGATTGATCTCACTCAAGTATTGTAATTATCACGCGCCATGGTAATACGTTGTTAAATTGATAAAAAGGTAAATCCATGTATGAAATCACCCTTTAAATCACCGCAGGAGTAGCAGTACATATTTGCCTTCGGAAGGATAAGAAGTGTTTTAGCAATAAGCGTAAGAATGCCTCAAAAGCACTTTTTTATGTAGTCTACCTCAATTATTTCCTCGAAATTTACCTCGAATTGACACAATTTAGAAGGCCGGATTACGAAATCGATATTTTTAAAAGCAAATACAAAGTTTTTATTGCATTCATAGACTTCAACTTTTACGACTCTTAAATCCATTTGAATTACCATATCTCTCCAGTTATTGAAAAGAAAGATTACCTGAAGGCAGTTGAAATATATATGAATGAGCATAGGGAGACGGTGATAGTATTTTTAAAAAATGGGAAAATATCAAGAGGCGGAAGCGGAATAATAGGAACATATAATAGAAAAAGGAAAAACATATAACAGAATAAGTAAACCATGAATTACAGATGTGAAGATTGGAATGATGGACAATAAAAATAAATGGAACAATCTATGTAACTATATAAGGCATGTGAAAGTACAAAGATAAACAATTAAATTGAGTCGAAAAACTAAAGAAATGAAAAAAGTGTGATGGAAGGCGCAGTACAAGGATAAAGAGAGTTTACAAAGGAAGGAGAAATGGGAGCAAACAATATAAGATTGAATGGGAAAATTATTGATTCAACCGGAAAAGATTCAAGAGATACGAAAGGAATTGTATTATCGAAATAGAAGCGAATAGAGGAAGGCAATAGTGCAGGTATTAGTCCAGGTAACCTTGGGCAAAGAACTTAGGTCCAGGCATACTTCTGGGCGAGAGAGAAAGGACATTAAGGAAATAATAACCAAGAAGGCCGTTGGGGTGTACAGTATTCCCGCTGATTTACTGAAGGGTCTAGGAATATGTGGATGGAAGACTTTTTATGGACTGATGCGCAGCATTTATGACAGGGGAATCTGGCCGGAAAACTTTGTCAGATCAGGGCAAGTTCCTGTTCCAAATACGTTGAAGGTCACATAAAAGACTAAAGAACAAAAGTTTGATTTCCCATGCAGCAAAAACTGTCCTCAGGATCACCAACAAAGGAATGGAGAGCAGGGAAAATGATTGCATAGGAAAATGTTTGGGTTCAGGAAGGTAAGAGGCACACATTAGATGCCATTGCAGTAATGAGATCACTAATAGAGAGGAATATAGAATACAATCAAGAAGCGTTTGCCTATTTCGTAGATTTCGAAATGCCGTTTGATTGCCGATGATTGAGCAGCTTCAGGCGTGATGTGGTGGAAGTAGAAAATAATGAATAACTGATCTTTTTCACTTGATCTTTGTCACTGGATAAAATTTTGTGTTTCACGACCGGGTTTCGATGTATTAAATCATCAGGTAATAAAAATTTTATCGAGTGGAAAAGTGCTACGATCAGTTATTCATTACCGCCAGTGAACAAAAGCACAGGGAAACACTTGAATTAAACTCACTCATATTCCGAATTTTCGAATTTCGGTGGCCAAACCACCGAAAGTTACACGTAATACGTGTGGGTTTCATTTATTTTATTTATTCATGTACCCTGCAAGCCACCGCTCGGGTGTGTGGCAGGGGATGAATACACACGAGACTAATTTTGACCCTTATTTGACCTCTTTTTTTAACTCGAATATAACTCTATCGCGGTTGGGCAAATGCTATTCTAATCCCTTATCGTTCGTGGAGAAAATGACATGATCTCTCCTACTGTAGAGATCATAGAGCAATAGTGATCTCTCCATTGTCTCCCGTCTCTCTTGTCTTCCCCCCTCCATTCCCTCCCTCTCCCTCCCTCCTCCGTTTCCTACGACGTCTTCTCCCCTCCTTCCGGAATCTTAAATGTAAGACGGCACACAACTTCAGTTTGTTACCTGATTATGATGTAATACATCGAAACCCGGTGGTAAAATTAAAAAAATGTATCAAGTGGAAAAGTTCTACGATCTGTTATTCATTATGCCGTTTGAAAAATTGGGATTAGGACAAACTAATGAATAAATAGTAGAAAATCAGAATAGATTCCGCAACCTTTACATGTTACAGACTGCTCAGGTGCGAGTGGCGAACGGAAATTCCGGATGGACAGTGTTAGGAAGAGGTATAAGGTAGAGTTGTCCGTTGTCACCGGTGCGCAAATGCTCATTGACTGCCCAAGCGGGCAAGTATAAACCGTCCCAGTGAAGTCCCACCTTTACCGATCATTGTACATAAGAAACGCATGGCATTGAAGAAAGAAACATGGCTTAGGTGAGGTGAAAGTGTCGTTTGCGAGAAGGAGTAACTTAAAACTAGGAACAAAATATAAATTCTTAACCTAACATAAAGAAGAGCCGACAGGGAACGGCTTTTGACAAAAAAGAACGTCCATAACAGCACTAAATGCCCACCGGCGCACTCTTAGCACAGAGCGGTACAAAAATGAAACGGAGGCGAGGAGCGGCCATTTCCCACAGCGGTATATTGCACTTGGGCAAGAGGAAGTGGGTAAGACCATGAAACGGATAAAATGATACTAGACGAACTGAGAGGAAGAGATCCGTCCGGCCGTGAAGCGGCTAATTGCCATGAAGAAAATTTCAAATTAAAAGACATAGAAAATACTCATAGGCGAGTAATATCTTTAGGCTGTGTTTTGCGAGAAGGATAAACTTAAAACTAGGAATAAAATATGTTTTTCTCCGTGAGTGTGTTTCTCTCCGGGATCATAGTCCCAGATGGTTTGTAGCAGCGGATTTCCAGACGGTGCGAGGCGGGATTTAAAAGGCGCTACTTGCGAGCGAATAAATTCTGCGAAGGACGGGAGTTCATGCGCCGCTCGCACGTCGGCCATTCGAGTGAAACGACTCACTTGGAGTAACGACCGAACAGCCTTGTTTTGGATGGTTTCAAGGTGACGCTAGAGCGTTTTCCGGATGGCAATCACGGGGCAAGCGTAGAGAAACTGCGGACGAATAATCGAGCTGTAAAGTCGCATCCTGTCGGCGTGACCCAGGGGAGAAATCATGGAGGAAAGGCAGCCGAGGCGGCTCCTTGCGACCGTTGCCTTCTGACGGCAAAAGTCGAGGTGCGGCTGAAAAGGGAGCTGGTTGTCTAGAATGACACCAAGAAATTGGTGCGAAGAAGCCCTCGATATAATGTGTTGGTGGAAGAAAAGAGGAACGTGGGGTGTGCGTTGTCGTCTGCGGGAAAAGTGAATATGTGTGCTTTTGTCAGGATTGATTCGGTCCGTGTCCACCGGTGCAGTTTGTCAAGGTGGGCTGTAAGTCGTCTGATGTTCGCGGAGCGTGTTCGAGATGTGGCGGCGCTGGCAGTGTCATCGGCGTACATGTAAAGGGAAGTGTGAGGTGTAGAAGGCAGATCGTTGACGTACAAGTTGAATAACAGAGGGCTGATAAGAGAGCCTTGCGGCCCGCCCGCCTCGGCTCTCTTTACAGAAGAAGGGGAATCACCCAACGACACGCGGATCGTACGATCGGAGAGGTAATTTCGGACGAGGAGGAGAAGGGGAGGGGTAAAGTCGAGGGTATGCATTTTGTAAATGAGGCCCTTGTGCCAAACGCGGTCGAAAGCACGGGCGACGTCCAGGAAGACGGCGTCCGTCGTACGGCGAAGATTGAAGACGTGCGAAATTTGTTCACTGAGGCGAAGGATCTGATGACACGCGAACGAAAGCCAAGCTGCTCGGGACGGAGAATACCACGGTCGCGGACGTGGGTTTCTAGGAGGGTCAGAAGGACCCTCCTAGAAAATTTTCGAGACGTTTGAAAGAAGGGTAATCGGACGACTATTTCCCGGAATGGTGGCATCTTTCCCTGGTTTCGGGAGGAGAATAACTTTCCCTGACTTCCAAGGGGAAGGAAAATGGGAGGAGAGGTAGCAGTGATTAATTAAATCTGAAAGGATGAGAGGAAAAGCGGGGACAGAGGCGGCGAGCTTGAGCTCGCGATTTGAAACAATCAAATCCTGGCGCCTTATTGTCTGGGAGCGAGGTGAGGATAACATTACTTTCGGCCGCAGACGTATTCAAGGGGAGGGAAGGAGGATTTGGCGGAATGTTGGCAAGGAATTTACGAATGATACGGTCAGCAGGAGAGGGAGCGGGATCGGCGGCCATGATTGACTCCAGGTGGGTCGCTTGTGTCTCCGCTTTGCGGCTAGGATCGAAGATTAGGACATCATTAAATTGGAGTGGGGGGTTGGTGCGCTTGGGATAGAGGCGAAGGGATTTTGAAGTACACCAGAGAGAGTTATCCTCGAACGGCAGGGAAGCAACGTGGCGCATCCCTTCCTGCGATGAATAAGCCGCAATACTACCTTGATCAAAAATTTCCCGGAATTTATTCAGAAAATTAAAAATACAAGTTTATTCATCTAAATCTATATTGTCCCCTTCAAAGTAATCCCCATCGACTGCAACACACTTATGCCAGCGCTTGATCCAATCCTCGAAACATTTTTTATATTCGGTTTTCGGTATGTCCATCAGTGCTTCCTGCGATTTTTCCATTACTTCCTCTCGGCTGCTAAAACGCGTTCCCCGTAATGGTTTTTTAACTCGATTGAACAGAAAGAAGTCACAGGGAGCCAAATCAGGTGAATTCGGTGGCTGTTGGATGGTATTTGTTGCATTTTTCGTCAAAAAATTACGAATAATGATAGCACTGTGCGACGGTGCGTTATCATGGTGCAAAATCCACGAGTTTTCTGCCCACATTTCTGGTCTCTTTCGGCGAATTGCTTCACGCAAACGTCTCATAACGCCCAAATAATACTCTTTGTTTACTGTCTGGCCTTCTGGCAAAAATTCATGATGCACTACACCGTTGTAATCCATGAAAACCGTCAGCATTGCCTTCTTTTTTGACTGAAAACGACGTGGTTTTTTTGGTCTCGGCTCATTTGGTGAACGCCATTCACTTGCCTGATGTCTGGATTGCGTGTCGTACTCATAAACCCACGTCTCGTCTCCTGTAATGATCCTTTTGATGAATGTGGGATCGGATTCAGCCTCGCATATCATGTCTTTTGCGACGTCAACACGGTCTCTTTTTTGCATGAAATTGAGGTCTTTTGGCATGCTACACGACGGAAACCCAAATCATTAACCACAATGTCTTGGGCGGATCCATAGGCAATGTTCAAGTCCTCCGCTATTTCTCTGATGGTTAATTTGCGGTTATTGACCAACATTTCTTTTACTTTATCAATTTTTTCACCGACTTTCGATGTCGATGGTCTGCCACTGCGTTCATCATCTTCGATTGACTCACGACCACTTCTGAACCGCTCGTGCCACTGGTAAACGACCGTTTTTTTTAGAGAATCGTTGCCGAAACACTTTTCCAACATTTCCAACGTCCGTGCGCCACTAAATCCGTTTTTTACGCAAAATTTAATACAAGTTCGTTGTTGCAAATTTAAATCCATTTCTGCAATTGTAAAAAATCGCCAACACACACAGAGATAGATGTACTCTTGGCTACGTAACTTTTGCAAATGTCAAGTTATGACACTAAGATTTAAAGGGAATATCAACAACAGATGTACCAATTTAACAAAAAAAACAGAACTCAAATCGGAACGATGGGAGCGCCACACGGTGGTTATTCCGGGAACTTTTTGATCAAGGTAGTAGATTTCTGAACTTCGCCCGCCAGGCGGTTGTAACTGGACTTGTCCCACGGCAGACGGTCTCTTTGCCAAGTCCACCGGGCGGTATTGTGCGCTTTAATCATGGCAACAATGTGAGGAGGGAGGGGGCGTCTCCTTACCATTTTCTTGGGAGGGATTAGCGAAGTAACCAGGCGCCTCGCCTCAATAAAAGCCTCTGGAATTATCGCGGCACGGCGGTCTAGGTCCTCGGGGGAGGTGAAAATGAGAGGAGCGATTGGCGCCAGGGTGGCGGAGAGAGAGTCGGAAAAGCGGTGCCTGTCAACGGAATGAATAGGAGGTGGATAGAGCCGTGAAGAGGATAGGGGGAGGTGAAAAAGAATTGGATAGTGATCTGAGAAAAAATCACGTAGGACTGATGGCGGCCTGTCCAAAGGAAGGTTTACCGATGGACCGAAGTCCATTACTGACACGGAGGAAGGAGATCTGGCCCCTCCGCCATGTGAGTTACGATCGAGTCTGTGTGTAAAGTAATACGGTGGAAAGGATGAGAGGTGAGGTTGGAGCAATGTTTCTTGTAGTAGTATGACGTCAATGTGGTGCTGGGCGGCGTAGTGAAAAAGTTCATGTTCGCAATGCAATGGCAGTTCCATGCAAGTGTCAGGTGTGCTGTATTAGATAAATGCGAAGGAGCTGCTCGAGGATAAAAATCTTTTTGTCTTCAATGGTAGCAGCCTTCTGTATCTCCACCATTATGCTACGAAACCATAGCAAAAGTTCCGGGGCGTCCGCAGGAGAATGGATGGAGAGGGCGGAGGGCGAGTAGGGAACGGCTGGGTAGCTTGCGGCTGGGAAGAGGGTGTCTGTGGGAGGGGAGGAAACTCAGCAGATGGGTTTGCCACCGCGGCAAAGGGACGGGAGAGGGGGGGAGGGTTTGGGTTTGCCGCCGAAGAAGGGCGAGATGTCACGCCCTTTTTTCTGTCAAACTGCAGTCTCTTTGCCTCCTTGTGGACTTCGCAGCCCCGATAATTCGCCGGATGCACGTCACCACATAGAAAGCATTTTGCGGGCTCGGTCGGAGATTTGGTGCAGGCGCTGCTTAGGTGGTCACCACCGCAGCGGACGCAATTTGGGTTGAGAAAGCAGTGGTTCTTGGTGTGGCCGATGCGTTGGCATCAGTGGTATTGCACCGGCTCATTTGAATTTTTAAAAATAGTTGCGGAGACACGGAGACCCGCGAGAGAGGAGATCGCGAGGAAAGCCTCGCAGTCAATAGTGCTCTCCGCCATGATGTGGCACGTGCGGGTCGGATATCGGGGAGCTTCTCGAGGGCCGGCGGCACGCTCAATCTCGGAGGGACGAGTGGAAGTTATGCGGCGAACCGATATCACTGGAAAGCCAAGAGACTGGAGGTCTAACAGGATCTCCGATTCAGGGAAGGATGGAAGGACGCCTCGGAGGGCGGATTCGCGTTGCCGATTTTCTGGGAGTTGGTATGTTACGCACGGTGCGGTAATCCTCCGGATTACTACACCGAATCACGGTGGTATGGGCGCCGGTGGAATGCGCAATCGGAGTATTACAGGCCCGTGTCATCCGCGCGTGGATCTCCGTCCACCTGGACGTGTCTGCCAAGCGTAAAGGCGGTATGCCTTTGCCGGCACCCAGAGATGAAGCCGGGACCGAAGAAGATGGGCGCGGGGGATGCACAGACGGAATCTGGGCACTCGCCACAGTGGGAAGCGGTGCAGCTGCATCGGACAGCAGCGTGTACCGATTGTGAATGCTCACTAAGGGGGCAGGAATCGCCGAGAGAGCGCCAGACGCCATGTGACGGCGACGTTTCCCCGTCACCAAATGGAAATCATCGGAATCAATATCAGCGGAGCCATGCGAAAAAGGGCGTTCCTCGCTCGGACAATTTGTTTCTGCAGCGGAAAAATGACCGGCAGGGTGAGACACACTCACCGGAGGTGTCACAGAAGCAGCAACGGCAGGGATGCCGATGTCCATCGGCTCCGGGCGGGAAAGAGGAAAGCAGGTCGGGCCGGATGCTGAGGAGGAGGCGGCTGTGTCCGGCGTGGGTGTCGTAGTGGAAGTAGAGGAGTTCCGATGGGAGGCAAAGTGACGGAAGGTTCGCAACGAGGAAGCACTGGCGGTGGCTGGGGAGATTAAGTGGGTGGAGAACGGGACGACACCACACGTTTCACGACTGCAGGGTCAGAAGCGCTGCACCGTGGATGCACATGTGGATGCTGGGGAGATGTCGGGAGTCCAGAACTGGAGCGGCGTATAGTGCTGCGACGCAGTTTAGAAGCACCATGGTCCAATACCGAGTCGCGCGAGCTCCGAGTATGTAGGTAAGGACCGGCGACAGGATGCCCACGAATAGGCAGTCTATAGCGCATCGCCTATTGGTAATACTTCCATGGAGGAATCACGGCTTGGACGAAACGGGGAACCAAGGGAAGGGGGAAGGGACGCCCAGGCGGGCGGCCTGGGAGCACAGCCGGGCAGGCGACGCGCTGGTCGGGCCCAGGGAAGGGAGAGTGGTTTCACGCGAACGGCCCAGCTGGGCGGTCGGTCGAACGGAGGCGGCGACCGCCGGGGTAAGAGACCCGACCAGCGGCACAGAGAAGAGCGCAAAGGCGGCTCGGGAGCCCTGTAAACCGAAGGGGCGAGCAGGGCGAAGGCAACCGTCTCGGACGACGGGTGAACGACGGCCTTCTTTGTCGCCGATGCTGTTCAACCTATATGGAGGAAATAACTAAAGAGGCATGGGTAGAACTGGAAGTAAGAATGAAAGTGGGCAGGGAATTCATAAAATCAGTTAGGTTTGTTAATAGTCATGCTTTATTTTGTCTGTCAAGGGGTTGTAAATATTGCTGAGTGAATTGATTAGTCAGTGTGATAGGCTTGGGAAGAAACGAGGAAGTATGGGCAGCAATAGGATCTGCTTGTTAAACGGGATGAGGGGAGGAAGGACGTACACGTAGTTGAAGAGGAGCTTACGGTACCTATGGATGTTAATTTGTTTTTTTTGTCAAGAGAGGCGGATAAATGTATCATTTTCTTTTTGTTTTGGCTGAGTCCATCGAACTGGCAGCATGCCAGAAATAAAAACTCATGAAAGTGACATATAAATTCTTGATTACCGACATCAATTTGGAAATGGATGAGGGTTTTCAAATCACATCACTGCTGCCCTTTTCAACTCAGGTGAAAGTAAGGAGTGCCACAAAACATGACGTGGAGATAATAAATTGCACAAAGTTCTTGTTTTTTCCTATTAGTTTATCGTGACCCAATATCATATAACTATCGGGAGGCATTTATTTCGGTGAAGATTTCGACTACCCTGACTGCAGCGTTGAGCCATTGGCTGGAATCATGAATCATTTTGCAATGCACATTGGCATTCATGTTACGTTTGAAAGACATCACATTGGGGTCCCTTTAATTATGCTGGTAAGTGGTATGAACAACACACACACAAAGCACTCCAAGTTAGACTTGTTGTTGCTTCAAATATGCCAGCCGAGGGGAGCATCTGGAGTCAATCCTGATTAAATTTACTTTCTATGGTATGCAAATCTTTACCTACGCAATAACCCGCAAGCCACCGCAAGGGTGAGTGACGGGGGGTATTAGGTCACCAGCCATATATGCACGTTTGCAATCATGTAACCTCCACACATAAATTAGTTCGATAATGCATTCGAAAAATTTTAATCATACGAAAGAAAGTACTTACACGCAAATCTATTGAATGAAAGGATACGTATTTTCAAATCATGCTGTAGAACTGTCACAAATATGGATCTATTAAATAAATAGAAAAACATGTAGGATATCGACAAATATGTACATACACTACCAATTCTAATTATCTCCTACGCGATCGCTGTCATTCGCATCCATTTTGATCTCTAATTTGTGGGAGGAAAAAACGACATTTCAAATCAATCCGTTCAACAGTAATTATCCCTGATTTTACGCACGTGACCTGATCTACCATGAGAAGCTGGGGCCTGTAATATGTCTATAACATCCTCAGATAAGTAGTAACCTGCCTCGAAATTGCGCATTACGTAAATCTAATCTTAATTAATGCCTGCGGTCAATCAGTGGCTCCCACCCTAATTCATCCAATATTGTCGTGGCACCTCTGCCCTATTCATAATAGCAATTCTCAAACCTAGCTGCTCTACGTCTCACTCGATCTTGTTCCAAAAGTAAGCCTGCTTCATGAGGATCCCATCCTACACTTGGGGAATACACAAGGTGGGGCCTAACTAACGTGAAATAACAGAGCTCCTTGACCCTCTCATTACAATTCCCGAGTATTCTTTTTAAGAATCATACATTTTTATTAGCTATTGTCAAATCTTTAAAAATGACAAGGTTGTCAGAATTAGTCCGGCAAGTCTTTTCAATGACTCATCTTTTCCTGCCGCTTTAATTTGAGAAGACCGTCCGACCGATCGACCAATGCAATCTGATCGACCAGAATCTTAAATCCAACCTCACGACCTAGCGGTGGATTGCAAGGCAACTTGTATGTATTATTGTATGTATGCCAAAATTTGGTAATTTTTCCATTGCAGTGCACATCTAAGACTTCCTGTTAGTGAAACGAACCGTAGTATTCAATATATTTCCGTCAGTATATGGTTCAAAGGAATAGATAACCTGCTTGATCATTCCTCTACGAGACCTTGTATTGAATGAACCTCTTAATTGAAAGATAACCATTTCATCCACTAAAACCTTCCATAAGTTACGTTGGCCAACTAATATTATATTATTTTCGTATTCATTGCGTAGCAATTGTCATATTCACTATTTAATTGATTTCTTAACATTGCGGAAACAATGCGTTTCAGCCTCACGAGAAGGATGCGGCCGACTCTAAATCACCCCATTATCCATTTCCAGTTATTTCTTACAATATCTTTGGAGTCATTTCCTTTCTATGGCCATTCATATTGGCGCTCTCTTCATTAAATATCAGAACGAGATGCTTCATGTAAGTACTCTGTGGCACTACCTCAATTTAAAATGGCGCGATTCAAGTCCTCAAAATCCTCTGTTTCCCAATTTTATCCATAAGTTTCGTCCCATCTGGCATGTTCATCTAAAATTACGTACAAAACATTAATAAATAGTTCATAGAACTAGTTTTCCAAAATTAAATAACATCGTTTCATCGAACAATATGGCTGTGGCTTTTTCCAGCGATGTAAATTCTGTTCAAACCATCACAATCATTTGTATTTCAAAGTGTTCACTCAGGGAAGAGGAGGCAGGGTCAGCGAAATAACTCATCAGTTTGTCAAGAGCCACAAAGCCAGAAATCACTCCGAAGTGCTCATTCACCTCAGCGCTAACTGTAGTTCATCAGTGTACTCTTTTATTCAAAAGAAAGGTTAGCAGATTATCTTCAATGTACTTACATTTAGTTGTAGTAGTTATTAGGGGAGGCGACCGACAGCTGAGGTCATTCCATGCCTTCACCCCCCTAAACTGAGGGCCATAAAATTTATTGAAAGAAGATTTTCAATCGCGCCATGACACAAAATGTCATCGATCATAGCTGTTACAGCGTCAATTTCCTCCCGTCTTCACCTTAGGCGTGATATGTCATCAAATGACCATCCACGCTTACTCTGTCGATGTCTGGCCTTCCCTTTTTGTCTTTTCATGCGCGTAATAAGTGGAGTCCTTTTGGAGGCCTTGAGTTTTATGACAAATGACGGGGAATACAGACCATCACTCGATTTCGGCAGTTAAACGGCACGGGAAAAAATAGCAACGGTCCTCGTAGTAATCCAGAGGCGTTGCTCTTGGCTACCAGGAGCCGTTGCCACTCCGAGCGGTATTTTTCTTGCCAACGACATCGAATTAGTTTGGACCTGTGCTCCACAAAATTTCTTAATTGAAGACGTGCTGAGTTGGGGCTTAATGTTTGGTCATGGTCAGGTTAAATTAGGTTTGGGAAGGGCAGGGACCATCTCCCCTTGTGCAAATGCCGATCGGATCTGCTAGTGGGTTGGGTCGTCAAATGCCGGCTGCTGCCATGTTACTTTCACGGCATCCCAGGTTAACTTCTTGATGAGGAAACGATGATTTACCGCCCTTCTCGTTCTTATGAATTTAGGGTCGTAATCACACCAAAAGCCACCTTATAAGGCCGCTCAAGGACAAATTACCACCATGGGGTAAATTATCCTCGAACGGACAAATGGACTTTTCAGCGATTAATTATGGCCATAGCCATCGTGACCAAGATCACATGGCGATCCCGACGGGATTTTGGGTCCCTCATTCGGGCCTGCTGCCGACAATAATTGTGCCGAATCTTAAATGGCACCAAAAACCAGAAGGACTATCACCACATCATTAACCCCCTGCGAAAGCGTCATTCTTGTGTTTCTCTCTTAAGAGCTTCGGTGAATCGGGGATTATAGTGACGCGTGAAATGATAATGGGTGATCCACACCTAAAACATCAAATCTCAATTCAAAACTCCGGGAAAAAATCAGGAAAAGGTTGTCCTCTTCTCCGGCAATGACAACCTGTAAAATGAGAGGTTGGTATGAGTACTATTATGTGCTCGGCAAAATTGAAATTATGAAATGGCCGTGCTTATTCAAGCATGTTTGTAGATCATATTTTGGATGATTTCATAATGCTCAATGTCCATGATATTTTTCAGTATTAAACTCAAGAGGAACACAGAATCTAAATTCAGTGTACGATAGATGCAAGACCATCGTCAACCCTTTATTGAAAAAAATTAGAACAAATAGGGTATGAAATGAAGAAAAAGACTTTTTAGCTCTCTCTTTTTGACGCGCACACGTAGTTAAAAATTTAAATAAAATTAGCATGAATAATAATTCGCGACAGAAAATGTTTATCAACTTTCAGTGAAGCAAGATACAATTGCAGTTAAGCAAACATTGTGTAGATATGAAAATACAAAACTTTCAGCTCTATCCAAACCCAATTATTTTCCTCTCAAGTACACCACTGAAAATGGATCTGATCGTCATGATATCCATAAAAATGACTTTATTTCCATTTTTCACGTATTTGTTGCACTTGAAAACCCGGTTTCAGATAACCATTACCATTTCCAGCGCTCACAACTCACCTGATGGCTACAAGTTCAGGTAGAAAGAAGATAGCCGTCGTTCACAATGCTTTGTTGCAACGTACAACCGAATAATGCTAGTGTAAATGGATGCAAAGTCATTTTTTCCCATTGCTCGTAATTCCCACCGTGGAGAGTTCTGATTATTTTTCCAATAGCATCGAATACTTATTATTTCAGGATGCAGTACAGATGGTTATTGTTTTTGGTAGTGTACCCTTAAGAGGTAGGCTTCTGTGATGATTGATGGAGAATTCGCATCTTTGATGAATCTGCTAAAACTAAAATTGATTGCAAGCAGCCGCTGTCATATACCAGTCCCTTGAAGTTTTCTCGAGTCTTCCACCGGGTCAGGGGTTCCATATTGGCCGACGTTTCGATGCTCGTGCCTCGTCCTCATCTACCCCGAGGACGATGACCGAGTCGGGCATCGAAACGTCGGCCAATATGGAGCCCCTGACCCAGTTGGAAGACCCGAGAAAACTTCTTCAAGCAAATACGCCGGGAAAGCACCACATCTTACTTTACTTATTTGAGTTACAATTACTTACTACTCCTCTGCACACCGACTGAAATGCTTATTCTTCTCCCTCCTCTCCACGCATTCCAAAAATGCCCACTTTTCACGGCCTTCAAAATTCCGCTCCCTGCCGACATCTACACATACCTTTTTACTCTCATCTCCTCCCAAATTTCTTTTAACTGTATCCGACAGGTATGGCTTTCTTTGCCCACAATTTTCCCGTCCGCTGCAGGTGCATTCTATATAATTTATGTTTGCATAATTTCAATTATAGCCTTTGTGAAATCAATTCTTCCGAAACAGATCCACTCGATTTAGTGGTAAACGATACTCTATCGTTATACCCTATGCTTAACGATACTCTACGCCTTCGATCTCGTCCCAAAAAGCGCTCCCTTCTCCACGCCCACACGTCAAAATTATCCAATATGCGCTGAATGTACGTCCGACTGCGATCAAGAGCTGTGCAACGGACGTTTTTGTACAAGCTCCGTTCCATTTGAAAAACTTCTTTCGTTAAGGTTCGTCCTTTTGGGCATTAGATGAATAATTGCCACTTGCCTGAATAATACTCTTGCGCTTGAATGGTTACGCCTTCTGTAATCATTGTTCTCTTTGTTATTTACAATTGATATTTTCTGAGACCCTCAATATTGTTGTCCCCTCATGATTTCTCTATATCACATCATGTATACGTTATGCGCTCAGCAGTGCGGCAGCACCAATGAATGGACTAGTAGGTAGACGCGGAAGACCTTGGCTGAGCGGCGACTCCATCTTCTGGTTGACTCACAACCACGACATCATACGAAAAGCAATTTAGAGTCATATGTAGATCCAGGCATTCCCGTTTTTTCAGATTAGAGCGAGGAAATTTTTCGCGAAGGGATTACAATTAAATGGGAGTGTACAGAATGAACCTCGTGAAATATCATGTTTGAGATTCAGAAAAGAAACTACAGAAATCTCACAAACTAAAATACGGTACAACCGGTTTTGTCACACTAGTGACATCGCACCTGAAAATGTCTTCTATTTAAAGAAACTGGTTGAATTGTATAAAAGTTTTGTGAAATCTGTAATTTCGTGAGGTTTTTTATTCAATCCTTAAAAAATAAATGTTTGCATCCCGAGATATTTTACAAGTTTATAGCAGCATTCTAGCCCCCTATCCAGAATCCACAGGCACGCAGATCTTTTAATCAAACATCTATAGGAACAGGGACATCAAATAATTAGACGAGGAACCGAGTCCAAGCGAGGAAGATTTCCAGAGGCCAAATTTTACGAAGAGAGGTTAAAGGAACCGGGAACAGGTTCTCCCCGTGTTATTTTTAATGATAAATCGGCCCCGGATAACGGAATTCCGCGGCGGCGAAATGCGAGGGACCTGCATCGGACGTGCATGCGGGGGCAAAGACGGGGGCAAGGAAGGGGAAGGGGGGAAATGCCCCCGGGGGCGCGGCGCGCCCTCTGCCACGCCCTCCCTCGTCAGACACGAGAGCTATCTGCTCGGAGCCGAGTAACGGTCGGGTCTCGGGGGGGCGAGATGGGCGATTGGGCCGCCGTCCGCCGCCGGCCTCCACTCGTCTTAAAAGCCCACCGCCTCCGAGAAACGAGGGGTTATTTTTTATGTACATTTGTACGGGACTTCAAAGTCATCTATGCATGTACATCACGTACATTCAAAGCCAAAGAGACTTCTGCGCAATACTCTAGATGTATTTTTTCAACCCGTGGTACGTGCATCGTCAGTGGCAGATGGGGTGTTGTTTGATAACACGAGAACCGAAGGGTAAGGAACATTTTAAAATATGAAATGAGCCTGGCGTTATAGTGAACAGGTGTAAAATGGTATGCGTAAATATGAAATAATTGACATTGATTATATTTCTTTCGTCAAAGTATTCAATGGGTTTTGGTCTCTCGCTATATACTTATTCGAATGTTTGTTTGTAAGAATGTTCAGAAAAGAAAGAGATTAAGGGCTTATTAATGGACGTTAGCTTTGCATGAATGCGACACTTTACCTTGGAGAGAGAGGATGAACGTATGATTTTGGGATACCCCTCATGGAGTTCTTAAAATATTAATTAGCAGAGGCCTAGCGACAACGAAGGCTTTGCCCTGGCACTGAAAACTATTACATAACTTCAAGAGTACCTTCAGAATAGTTGCTTTCAGGTTAATATCGCTTTGACCGAAGTTATTTCCTTCCTAATGCTCTATACGCCCTTCATATCATCAAAAGTATCGGCTTCATTGCTCTCTTATCCAACTTTCTCCCTTTCATCATGGCTTCCCACCACATTTTCGTCAACCAATCTTCCGTTTTACTTCAAATTACGTGAAAAAAATCTAATCCCTTATCCCACGTTGGGCATTATTTCACAGATTGTCTTACACTCTACATGAATAATATTCCCTCTTCTTTTGAAGACTTAAATCATATAAGACTCAATATATGCTCATATTTCCTCAAAAACCAGCATTCAGGACCGAAAATGTTCCAATATACTTCCTAAAATCGATAAGAGGGAAAAAGTTTAAACAATGCATTAAATTTTCTCTGTCAAAACTTTCAGAATACTTCAGTGGGGAAATAATTATAACGCACATGTAGATTACTTTTCCCTTCAATGATCTTCCTCCCCTCAAATCCTATGATTCAGCCACGTGTCACTGGGACTTTCCCTCATTGGAATTACACCACTGCAGAGAGTCATGGCATACATTTATAAGTAGACACATGAACTTTATTTCGTATTTCATAATGCGAATCCATCAATGCAATATGTGCGAACATGTATGCACTTGTTTTAATGTACGAATTTTCATCAATTTACCCCTGTAGTTCTTTATTTGTTCTTTGTTTTTCCCTTTTCCCCTTAAACAATCTCTGCTTTGAAAGAAAATGTATTTTCCCTCTTTATATTCTGGCATACGAATCGCCTTGGAGCGAATTAGTAGTTAAAATCTCATTTTGATTGAATTCAATCCTTGTCCATCAGTGAATTCAATTGAACTAATTGCCGTTCTTCTTCCCCGTCCGCTTGAAAAATGACATCTACCGCCAATGAATGTCGATGCGAATGAGTGGCCATGGGCGGGGAGGGACGGTGGGGCTTCCGCGCAAAGTGATCAGACAAATCTTTCTATTCTGAGCTAACGGCGTCATTTTTATCTCCAATGAAACTTAAACGTTGGACTTATTTGAACATAAGGATAAACCTCTCGACACCCTATGCTAGTTCATGGACTCGGCTGCTATCGTCTAAGGAGAGAGTGATTGTCAATTATAGTGAGAAGGGGATGTTAGATAATGTTGGTTACGTGGACTTCCCTTCTTGCTGCTGCAAGACGGCGATTTTCCCGATCAATGGAATGAATAGCGATGGCAATGCGTGCATGTCCTGGGAACTACGGGACTCAGTCCAATCGACCGCGTGTCTTGACAAGCGGCGGGTGGAGCAAGGCTTCCGTGATCGTCATCACCCTTAAACATTGCAATGACATTGACTGCAGCAGCTTAGAAGAGGGCCTAACCAATTAGAACAGGCAATTGAAATATTGGGACAACGATGAGGACACGAAAATTAGATAATATAAAGCAAGATGTGGAGAGAGGAAATAAAGATATTTTAGGTCTATACGATATGAGATGGAAGGAAAGCGGGGATTACTGGATTGATAGTTATAGAGTAATATACAGTGGAGGGGACGAGAACCAGGGAGGTTTTATATTGAATAAAAAGGTAGGAAGAAGTGTAGGTAATACATATACGAGTAGGCTAGTGGTTGAACATTATTACTAGAAGTGCCAGCTGATCCAATGAACTTGGTCATTATTCGGCCCACATGCCAAAAAAGAACCAAAGGAAAGGAATAATCGACAGAGTATATGTATCAGTTTGAGGAAACTATTTTGGGTGTTTATGAAAGGAATTATACCTGCTAGTGATGGGAGATTGGAGAGCGACGTCGAGTGAAGAGAAATATGGTAGTGAGGTAGGATACTATGGTTTAAGAACAAAGAATGACCGCTTGGAGAAAGCAATAGAGTTCTTCAATATATATGGCTTAATCACAACGAACAATGGAATTATACAGGTGCAGTAAGCGTAGGAATGCATGGAAAATTTCCCGGAATCCACAAATTCACATCTGTCAGACTGTATTATGGTTAGTAATAGATTTAGTAAGAGTGCTTTTCATTCGCAGCTTACAGAGAGTAGATGCTGATTGAGATCATAATTTAGTACCAATGAAATGTAACATCAGATTCAAAAAGATCAAGAGGAGAATAAGGTTGAGAAATGGGATGTAGAAATATAGGACGGGATGAAAATGAGTAGCGGGAGGCAGTGGCTGTCTCACAAAATCATCATAGGAACAGTAATTTGGAAAAGAATACTAAGGATTACAGAAGAGACGATTTCGAGGATAGACGAAGAAAGGAAATGGAGGATTGTAAATAGAGTTAGGTAGGACAAATGACAAATAATTCAATAAAAAACCTGGGAGGGGAACTAATAGTGCGAGAGATACAAGGTAGAAGACGAAGACAGTGTACATTAATCAAGATACGTAAGCAAATTTATTAATTGAAACAGGTAAGAATCAAGAGAGATGGATCGAATCTATTTTTAAAAGGCGTTAGACCAGAAAGTTGAGATAAATAAAGAAATATGGCATATATGGGGATAGCTCAAGTCCAGGTATACTTAAATAGGAGATAGAAATGGCGTTAAGAGAGCTGAAATCAAATTACACAGTAGGTGCGGATTAGACCCTCGTGAAACGACTTAACAGTTTAGGAAAATGTGGGAGGAAAATATTAGGATAGGTTGTTGCAGTTATTAGGGGGAATTTTGAAAGATTATGTCATTAGATGCCAAGCTTTATTCCAAAAATGCCTGGACAGACAACAGAACGATAAGTTTGATTTCCCATGCAGTCAAAGTGGCTCTCAGGATCATCAACAAAAGGATGAAGAGCAGGGAAACGATTACTCATGGGATGATCAGTTTCGGTTAGGAATGCGAGAGGCACGAGCGATTGCAGTAATGAGATCACCAATTGAGAGGAATATAGAATACAATTAGGGCGTATATTTCTTAGATTTCGAAATGGTTTTTGATGGAGAGAATTGGGAAAAACTAATGAATATATTGCAAAAAATAGGAAAAGATTGGAGGTACAGAAGGCTAATCCGCAGCCAGTGCATATCTCAGAATATCCAGGATCGTGCGAGTCTGTACAGGCAGTGATAGGCGGGGAAGTAAGACGGGGTGACACTGTTTCCTGTTGTTTTATTCATATATGCAGAAGTAACGTCGAGACAGGCATTGAAATGAATGGAGTCAGGAGTGAAAGTATTCGTGGTATTCATTAAATCATTTAGATTCGCCCGCAATCAAGCAGTAGTTAGCCAGTCAGCCAAAGCGCTGCCTTCATTGCTGAGAGATTAGAAATCACTGAGGTAATATTTGAATAAGAATTATAGTAAACAAAACACAGGTTTTTAGGTTATCCAGAAAGAGGAATGCTAAGTATACTTTTAAAAAGTAATTGAAACGTGCACACAAAATCATCGTGGGAACAGTTAATACGGAAAATCAATGTATAACTGACTATATGCTTTAGTGAATAAAGTGAAGTGGAGAATGCAACAATTTCAGAGCGTAAAAATCATTCGCCTTGACTGGGACTCGAACCCAGATCCCTCAATATCCGGTCGAGTGCTTTAGCCACTTAAGCTACCGAGGCGTCCTCTTAAACTCTGAAATTTTGGGGCTTTTAAAGGAACTAGATGTTATGACGAAATACCGTACATACAATGTCACATGCATTCGTAGTCGTGCGCGAGGCGCCACTGTCCACGAGGTTAAAGCCAACTTTAAACACTTATGGTGTTTTCCCTTTGACAAATTCCAAAGAAACTGCGGGAGATGCCGCAACAGTAACTTTTAACGGAGTCATCCGCTAATGTGCATTTCAATGCAACAATTTCAGAGCGTAAAAATCATTCGCCTTGACTGGGACTCGAACCCAGATCCCTCAATATCCGGTCGAGTGCTTTAGCCACTTAAGCTACCGAGGCGTCCTCTTAAACTCTGAAATTTTGGGGCTCCGTTAAATGACTCCGTTAAAAGTTACTGTTGCGGCATCTCCCGCAGTTTCTTTGGAATTTGAAGTGGAGAATATTGAAATTAAATTTAAAATGCTTCGCCTTTCCACACAAAAAACTTTTATTTACGACCTAGGTTTCGTTGTGGTATAACATCATCAGGAGGATACCTGATGACGTTATACCATAACGGAACCTTGGTCGTAAATAAAAGTTTCTTATGTGGAAAGGCGAAGCATTTTAAATTTAATTTCAATGTGAAGAATTTCCACCAAGTGACGCCAAAAACTGTTTCATTTATGGAGTGGAGAATGTTCAGTTTTTACAAAGGAAATAATGAAATGTCTCAGTGGCAGCTCAGTCTTAATGCTTTCAAAGTTAAACATAATTAACACGTTTTTAGAATGTTTTCCTCGGGTATAAAATCTATGGCTCACATTAGTTCATTAATTATCAATTTTCCATGAAGAATCTCTTAAGGAAAGTGGGCAGGCGATGCCAGCTTTTTATTTAAAAAACGATTAAAAAAATTTCAATGCGGTGTTCCTTAACTACCTCGCCCGTTATGCACCAGGCGATTCATTCATCAACCGAGTTTTCTCATGCTGACTACCTCGTACAGCCTCCCTTGCTCTTTTTACTATATTAATCATTGAGACAACTTTTCTGACGGCTAATTTCAATTCATTCATCGATTATGGTCTTGTTGCACTCGTTATCATCCTCAGAGAGATGGAGAAAGCTTGGTATTTTTCGTTGATTTGCTCCTTTCCACCCACACCTATTTCCAATTCGGTTTCTAGCACACTGAAACGACCCTAGTTTACAGCAAGCAAGAGATTATTTCTCACCGACTTGTACAAATAAATAAAGCCTAGGAAAGTGGATCTCTACCATATTTTCTTGTTACCTCTTACAATATTTTATGTTTTTGCTCTACTTGGTTCCTAGATCACTTCATGTTTCCATGGTATTTGCTCCACCGATGAAACCAATATTTTCTACCGAGCTCTTAGGTATTATGACGGACAGACTCAAATAATTAACAACATTCCAAAAACATTTCCCTAACCGCAACCTTCCGGTATCAAATTTTAAATGGCTAATCGGCTCCAAAAAAATTATTGCAGGTACATATGTTTGCATTCTGGACTTCTAAGTGAAGCCATTCAAAGACCTGCTTTGCTAAAAAGTGTTCGCTATTCGGTTTCAGGCTTCGGATATCTGGCCTATCAGTGAATTTCATAAATATTGCATCCTATATTATTTGTCCTCAGGGATTTCAGTGTCATACCTTTGATCACAGTTCATTCTAAATTCTCATACTTCCAATATGTCTAAGTTCGTTCACGTGATTTGCGTGAATTTTTCCCATTCCCCTCATGAAAAAAGAGTTCCTCATCATCGAAATCTGGCCTAGGCAAACTGAACCTGCTTCAACTTGCGACAGCTGTCATTAAAAGACTGGAATTAAAATCAATCGACCTTGTAGCATTTGCGCATTATACGTGGCCTTGGCAATAAATGCGCGAAATGGTGCAATCTGGCGGCCATGACGCAGACTACAGCCCCGCACACCAGCGGCGCCAGTTGCCTGAGACCCAACGAGCCGTCTGTGCTCGGCGGATCGTCGAGCTGTGCGTATAATGGCATGCCAGTTATGTCGATTTCCGTTGTCCTTGTTTTTACTTTTTGTCGAAAATGGAAATTGACGAAATTACGGAGCAACGAATATAAATAAATTTTTTTGGTGGAGTGGGGTAAAAGTTATCAAGAAATCACTGAAATGTTGACAGCTGTTTACGGTTATAATGCTCTGAAGAAATACTCCGTTTTCAAGTGGATTAAGTGTTTTAAAGGTTGCCAACAAGATGTCACGGATGATGCAAGGCCAGGATGACCTTCAACCACCAGTGTTGACGGCAACATTGATCGTGTGCAGTCCGTAGTCCTTACCGATCATCGAAAAACTGTCCCAATGATAGCTGATGAACTGAAGTTAAGGAAATCAACAGCGAATACTATTTTAACCGAACATGATGGATGGATCCTTCACCATGACAATGCACCAATGCACATTCAGCATTGATTGTTCGTCAGTTTCTGGCAAAAAGTTCAATCACCATCCTTGATCATCCTCCTTATTCGCCAGATCTCGCCCCTTGCGACTTGTTCCTATTCCAAAAATACAAAAATGTGATGAGGGGACATCATTTGAAAGGATGTGGACAAAATGAAGTAAGAAACGACGAGAAAACTAAAAAGCCTAACTGCCGAGGACCCTCTAGGGTGCTTTTAAGCAGTAGAAAAGAAGATGGAATAAGTATAGCATAGCAACGAATGGAGAGTACTTTGAAGAAGGGGACAAAATCGATATGGACTAAATTTCGCAAAATAAAGTGTTTATGGCCTCAGTTCGCGTATTGATTTGATAGACCTCGTATGAAGCCGACAATATAGCATGAAATTAAGTGTGTGCACTTAAACGAGAGAAAGAAATTCTCAATTACTCTTAATCGAGCAGCCCTTGCTTGTATGAATTGTAAAGCTGACATTCGTCAAACGAATATTCGGAATGTGTAGTGACGAAAATGTGAAGGAAAATCGCTATTTGTCTTTAGTAAAGCCTCATAGAGTATACGGTGAGCATTTGGGATCAATTTAAAAAAAAATTAATTGCAGAATTGAATAGGGTATAGTGAAAGGGCAATAAGTTATTGAAAAAGTCGTACCAAAGCGTCACACCTTTACACCTTTATATATGTGAAGACAAAGGGCTTGATTAAACGTTTTGCAAAGATATAAAGAATGTGGTTACGAATTCGACATTGGAGATGTGATTAGGCTCCTTTATTATATCGGCAGGGCCGAATATTGTCATAAAACTAGAGAGTTAGGCTGTCGAACTGATAGGTTCAAGTATTTATTTTTCCCGCGCACTATACGCGACAGTAATAAAAGGGAGAACACTTAAGAAAATAATAGGTACGCGCTGTCTGAAATAGGTAAAACGTTAAATCCCACAAAGCACTCTACAAGTCCGACTTATTCTCAACCAGTATACTTATGCATCGCATATTATCCAGGGTCGCGTGAGTCCGGATGGGCATTGGTAGGCGGGTCAGAGTTTTTATTGTTAGCGGAACATTGATAACTGCAAAGGACGAGGCTAGCAAGTGGGAGGATAAGATAATAATGTACGAAATGAAGACGTTTAGAAAGTATGCGAAACTGAAGATGAATGTATTTTAGTGTGGAGTGTCAAGGTGTTTCTTGCTAAGCGAGACTTAGAAATGTGATGCCTATTTCCCCCTACCTATTTCCAACAATCCTGCTGGTTGTCGTTTAGGTTGCAATTAGTGTTTCTTTATAAGCCTTCTCGCTTTCCCTTGGAACCCCTGGCCATTTAGGACTCTCCAGAATTTCCGCCATATCATGCAGTTAATGCCATCTCGGGCAGTCTTTTTCCCATTCAAAATGTCTAAACTAATATTTCTTTATTTTCTCATTGTACGTTTACCATAATTATGCATGTATTAGCATCCGAATCAATCCCTGCTACCGTTTTTTTTTCGTAAAACTAAAAAACAGCCGAAATCGCTCTCTTCCCCTATTGTTTTCGTACGCTTACTGCTATCTCGTGAGTATCTATCTTCAAAGCATATACAGGATCCGTACAATAAGTATCGTGCCCGATCGGCCCGCTCGGTAGAGGGGTCCCCCGCCACTCAGGCGCACTTTAGTTCAGTCGCCTCCAGGCATGCGTTGGACAGGAGGTGGATTTTTGTGACGTGTGATTGTTAGTGGTGTCGTCGCGCCAGCATGGAGCGCACCTTGCGAGCAACGCCACGCTGCGGGAAATCCGCGTAGGAGATCCTTGAACTCATTAAACAGGCTTGTGGGGATGATGCACAAAAGAGTTTTTGAATGGCACAAAATGTTTAAGGAAGGCCGGGAGTTCGTCGAAGACGAGCACCGCGTCGGACGCCCGACGACCGCTCGAACCGATGCTCAGGTGGCCACAGTGGAAAAATTTGGACTCTGACAGGCGCTCAACCATTTCCCTTATTAGTGAGGAGACCGGCCGGCGGAGAAGGTCCAGGTGACAAGGTGGAAAAAAAGTCCTACGGGAGTCATACAAGAGATAGGTAAACACAATATGCCTGTAGAATTGCTATAACGTTTAGTTTGGGGATAATAGAAAGAATGTTTTTCGTAGATATACGCAAAATTAACGAGGAGAAATTAAGCCATAAGATTTCTTTAGGATACCCAAAAAGCGTAAAACAGCTGCACGTGATGGCCATTTGATTAGGGTCGACAAAGAGGGGAAGTAACTGGGCCTGGGTGTGAACAGTAATACGATCCATTTACTTGCCCCTCCCAACCAAACGCAACAGGATATCCGACGCTAAAAGAAGTCCCTCTTCACTTAACATACGAGTACACACTTCTGTCCTCCCTTCAATCCGTTCAACATGACTATCGTATTCCTTCCCCTTCCTCGTTTGTCGAGAGAGGGGAAGTTTGCGGGGCTATTAAAGGAACAAGATGTTGTGACGAAATATTGTTGCATTGAAATGCACATTAGCGGATGACTCCGTTAAAAAGTTACTGTTGCGGTATCTCCCGCAGTTTCTTTGGAATTTGTCAAAGTGAAAACACCATAAGTGTTTAAAGTTGGCTTTAACCTCGTGGACTGTGGCGCGTCGCGCACGACTACGAATGCCTGTGACATTGTATGTACGGTATTTCGTCACAACATCTTGTTCCTTCAAAAGCCCCAAAAAAAAATTTCAGAGTTTAAGAGGACGCCTCGGTAGCTTAAGTGGCTAAAGCACTCGACCGGATATTGAGGGATCTGGGTTCGAATCCCAGTCAAGGCGAATGATTTTTACACTCTGAAATTGTTGCATTGAAAACACTTCCAAGTTAGGTAAACTGTTTCCTCTGCTCCAGCTTATGAACTTCTACTTTATACTTGTATCTCCTCTTTCTTGAAAACCACATAATAATTGTTTTATTTATATTGGTTTTCATTCTATATCTATCGCACAGAATTTCCAATTCATTCAGCAAAACTTGCAGCCCCTTGGCTGACCGACAAACGAGTGCCTGGGCATCAGCAAACCTAACTGATTTAATGAATATCCCACCTACTTTCATTCCTATCTCCATTTCTTCCCATTACTCTTTTTAACCATTTACTCCACATATACGTTGAAAAGCAATGACCACCCCCGTCTTACCAGACTATTCATCCCGGGATCAAGATTGCGGGTAAGTCACTTATCCGTCTGATCTACTCTTATTTTCTGCAAAATATTTTAATGATTCTACCCAATTCACTCCATCAAACGAATTGGAAAGCACCTCCACCAAGCACATTGCTATCTATGAAACAGAAAAATCATCCTGATCGGCCATGTTGTGACGAAATACCGTCCATACAATGTCACAGGCATTCGTAGTGGTGCGCTAAGCGCCGCAGTCCACGATGACATTGCCAACTTCAAACATTAAGAGGTGTTTTACCATTAAATCCCATGAAATTGCGGGAGATGACGGGAAACATCTTGTTCCTTTAAAACACTTAAAATCTCAGAGTGTAAGTGGAAGAAGTCTCGGTGGCTTAAATGACGAAAGCACTCGGCCGGACATCGAGGGTTCCGGGTGAATGATTTTCAAACTCGGGCATTGTTGCATTGTAATGCATTTTTAGCGGATGAGTCCGTTAAAAGTTACTGTCGCGGCGTCTCCCGTAGTTTCATGGAAGCTGGATGGCTATTATGCTCTAAGAGGATAAGTGTAGAAGAAAGGATATGCGAGCACATTCGTTCGGGGTGCGATATTAAATAGATCATTGGGAGATTTTAACCTTTGGGAAATCTAATCATATAGTATAGCTCTAGAATGAAAGCCTTTGAATCCTGTCTGCTGGCGGTGGATGGTGCAGATCATACCGATAGATGGAGTGATTAACGAGGAAGTAATCGGAAGAGTAGAGGGGAATATAAAATAATGGATCACGATTAGGAGTAGATGGATTGGGCACGCACGCCTTTGGGAAATATCGGACTTTTTAGGGAATAATGAGTTGGGAAGAAGGCACCAAGGGAGAAATATAGTATACCCACGTGGCCAAGCATGTGGGGAAGCTAAGTGAAGGGTTTTTCGGCCGATCCTTAGGGACGTAAGTTGGCATTCCAAAGGGAGGAAAACGATTCTCAGGCTAAAACATTATGAAGACGAGCTGTTTTGACACCTATGTATATGCGAGTCATTTATATACGTGTGTGGGCCGCGGTAGTCCAGGGGGTAGAGCGTCGGACTACTGACCGTAGGGTCCCGGGTTCCATTTCCGGGCAAGTCTCTGGGCACCTGCAGCTCCACCCAAGCTATGTGAATTTTTAGGTACCAGATCTTCCAGTGAAACCATAGCCGGCACAGGGAAAGGAACTGGCCCCCCTACCCTGATGTGTGAATTTCACACGCCGTCGAGCTTAGCACTGGGTGAACTCTACCATCACCTACCAAACCGACCTTCGGGTTGATTACTGTATTTATGGTTTATATATTGGTGTAGCATGTATTTGGTCATTTCTAGCCTTAGCCTGTTGCGCCATTCTTCTTGCCTCGCAAATGTGCAAACCTGGCGAGAGCTCTGAAACTGAAATAGGCATTCAGGAAAATTTAATGATTGGAAAATGTATCGATATCCTTCTCGTCAATCGAGTCAAGTAATGGATATTAAAAATCTGTGCACTATTTTCTCAATTTTATGGTTGGAAATTAAGGCTGTGGCGATTGACTCTTGATTGATACCACGGATCTTGTTTAAAGGCGTCTGGGTCAGTATCGTGGGTCGTGGTGGTGGTAGATTCGTAATAAGTTGCGGCATAGGAGTCGAGACCACTTCCATTGTGCGTAGTTTCAGTGCCTTTGAATTGTTTAATAATACCCAAAACACCCTAAAACTGATTGAATTTGTTTTTTTTATAAAACTGTTAGGTTTCAATTCAAACTGCATTCATTCAGCGATCCCCGCTAAAAGCTGTGGCCAGAAAGTCGACCTGGGATCCACCCCGAGGTCTTAGGCATGCATCCATTTCCCTTTAAGCGGTGATGGAATAAAGCTGATGCAATATTGATTGAATGTTAACTCATGTTCCTCCATTTTTCTGCAATCACGAAATTACGGTGGTTCTTGCTGGGCATGCGTTTTCTTACTCTCTTCTTGTACGAGTACTACACATGACAATGCGATTTCTTATTTTATATATTACTAAGTTCTCTTGACTTTTAGTTCGCAGCCATGCTGCAAAATTCTCTTGGAAACTCAGCCAGGTTTTCCAAGTGATTGAGAGCGGTGAAGTTAACAAACCCTTTCCGGAGAATAGTTTAATATTTGAACAGGACCAATACATCTCTCGCGCATAAGGATTCAAACCAAAATCCTAGTGAAATTTTAATATGCGCTAGAGAAACATTTCAATAATTTAACTCTTTGTCAAAGGCATTCATGTTAAATAGAACTACAGCTAAATAAATAAGTCCAGTGGTAATCCGAAGCACTCGTTTCGGTAGGCTGACGCCGTTCGTAGCACACTGTAAACTGTCTTGGTGGTCTTTCCCGACCAATGCACACGCATGAAGTAAAATGGAGAACGTGGAGTACATATGGTGGGTGTGAAGTCTTTAGCTCTTGGTGCACTTTGACTGCTGCATCCTTTTCAGGAACACCTTCGGAAGCTCATTCGTTTTGATGACGTGCAACGCGGATTGCAAAGTCTCTTCGGAGGGAAGGCGGTCGGCCGTTAGAAGCAGAACTTGCACTGAAAAAATATTGAGAGAAAGAGGATGCTAGAAAAGAGCTACTAAAATTTTAGGCATGTAATTGTCACAAATAATACACATCACATTTTTATTCTAAATACGAAGCACTACGTGTGGGTAAATATTTACTTCTCTATTTTAAATTCCAGCTGTGGAGATGGATGGATTCTTTATTCACAATATGGAAAGGGAAAGTCTTAGAAATTTTTTATCAATATCTTACTCCCGTATTTAAGGATTTAATTACTAAATGATAAGTTTCTACTTTAAACCATTCATAAATTGCGCGTGTTAGATTTTGCAGCGCATATTAGGAGATTCGTGATACACAATCTCTAAGAATATCTAGATGGAGCATGGCTTAGTTAAAAATTAATTAAATTGGCACAATATCCTGGGGAATCACAGTCTAAATGATTCCGAAATATCTCAGGTGTTTTTTAAAGGCCAGTTGACCACTGTGGACATGCATATGTTGGGAAAACATTCTTCATAACCAATGAATATATCTGGATCACGTTGACCACGTGTGTGGAGATGTAGAACGCAATTCGAGCCAGACGTTCATGCATACTGAAACTTGACCGGTTAGCAACATTAAGAGCAGAGTTTTAATCATAGTGATCAAGCGGGAGAAGTGGCGTGATTCTTTATTTTCAATGTTACTGTTTATTTGGAATTATGTGACAGTGCAAATACAGCTAAGTTCAGCCACTAACTTTAATTTTCATTTAGCTTTCAATGTCAATTGTTGCGTGCAATGCAATGCAATCGTGAACGATTAAAGAAATGTTACTCCCCATCGAAATGGAATGTTTATTATTTTTATATGGCCATGATTTCCGTTCTGGACTATTATTATTGTAAATGCGATCTGATAATGCTAGTCCCTCCGGCCCCGGAGACCGGGGGTCGATGCGCTGCGCGTGCGGTTAGCACTTCGTCTTTAAGGCTGGTAGATTTTATTTCCTTGGTGAGAAGGTTGCAGGTTTCATTGCAACCGCATATTGTGTGGGGGGTGAGCTCTAAGCACTAGAATTTTAAAAGGGGTGGACTTTAATAAACGCCAAAACAGTAAATTCATATGCGGCTATAATTTATGTAATGATTGCCTTCAACGGTACACCACCTCCAAAAACAAATTATGGCTTGAAATAATGGAAAATAGATACTCACTTATGTGGAAAAATCCATAGTTGCTGCACGAATACAGTACGACCCATTTCTTGCGTTCGAACCCAATGTTGATGAAGTTGTTGGGGAAGAATTCTGTGAAACAAGAAAAACGTTCACATGAGGTAAATCATACAAAAATTCCAACCATGCTGCTGATTTTTGACCAAGATTTTTGGTACCGTCACCGTAAAACATTTGAAGATGTTTTATACTGACCGTACGAAAGATTTACATTTTAAGAGACACTTGTACAGAATCCAAATATTACTCGTATATTTTTTATTGCCAAATCCTGCAGTTTAATTATGCCTACGAATAGAAAATATCTTTAGTAATTTTAAGCCCAAAAAATTGACTGAATCAAATTTCTAATCAAATCAATTGTCTTATCTTAAACATAGCAGTATCAGGTTTAAATAGGTGGAGTTCCATCATGACGAGGGTAGAGTGAAAACCTTTGCTATTCCACCAAAGGGCGTCACCAATTTCTCTACCCTCTACCCCGATCTTATCTTTTTCATATCCCTCTTTGATTACACGTATCATTTCTTGATAGTCACATGAAGGAAAATCTGAATGCCAATAAGGTTAGAAAAGCGATCGAAGAATTCTAATTTTGAAGCTGAATATTATATCAATGGTAGGAAAAAGTTTGGGTTGGTTTTTTGCGTAGGAAGAATGAGTTGACATAAATGGGCATTTCCAAATTAAGGGCATAGCATGACATGCTTGTTTACGTGTTGGTAAATTTAACTTCCCATTTATGAAATAGATAACGAGGAATAATTCCTGTTTCACATCGGAAAAAGTGAAACTATATCAAATGCAATTCTAAAATATGGTACTTACTCAAATAAGGGTAGTCCACACTTATAATCGAATAGCTGTTGCGGGCGAATGCAAAAATCCCATGCAAGGTGGTGACCTTCCCGCTGCTGTAAGAGAATATTTCAAACATATAGTTTAAACTGGTAAACAATACAAGCAAACAAGTTTTAAAAAGTATACTAATATTTTTCAAACTATTTTTTTGTGTCCGGAATGCCAGGTTTATCGCTCTCATGTAATTATTATTTGAGTGCATAATTCTTGAACACCATATCGTTCCAAAAGTACTGAAATTCCACCCCCACTTTCACGCAAGTCTAAAGTCACTCCGAATAATTTTTGGCCATTTGAATTTTTTTAAATATCCAATATCCTTTGACTAATGACAAGTTATGCCTTATTATATTCAGAGAATATTCAAGGCTAATGCGATGGCATAACACCCATACGATAAAAAGTTATCAATTGATTCAAAAACAGATTTTTTTCGTTTGACTGATACGGCTTTTCTTAAACATTACATATTTTTTAAAAGGGTCTTTCATCCCTTGTATGACCACGTGAAAATAACATCTACCCCAAGTTCATTTCCAGAATCGTATCAATTCGGCAAACTTATTAATAGTTGAACTATTCCGAAAACGCAAAGGTGCTATTTATGGAAGACACTTGCATATTGCAGATACGCAGATATTGCAGATACTAATGCTGCTTCATACCAGAAGGTAATTCTTATTACTTCACCGAAATCTGTATCCCACAAGCCGTACGTATGCCGCATAGTGAAAGTGAATAGTGAATCATATCGTTACCTACTCGCACTATAAACTACTCTTACGGCTTTTGATGACACCAAAAATGCAAGTTATATTTTGAAATGGGCACTGAGACACAACATAAGAATTACTTACTTACACAGATACGTACGCGTATTTCTAAATGTTTCTTCTGTACCGTAATATCAATATTATTATAAATGGGGAATATGCAAATTGAAGTTAAAAGTTGAGCTTGTCAAGGCCGCTAGACAAATTGGTGTTAATTTCACTTTATTATTTGTTATTATCCATGGTTATTTGCTCTATTATATGACAGAGGAAATCAGTGCTGTTTTCAAGGCTGGAATATTATCCCTCGGGAATAGCTCTCTGGATCCAAAAGGAAGATTCCCACATGCACTCTAATATTAAGTGATCTATCAGAAATTCATCAAAATAATTCCAATTGTTAATTCGACCCTGCGTTTTTTCTGCGTAGGAACTCCGTGATTAGTTGATAATATGGCTCACTTCTAGATACGAGGGTAGACTGAATACTAATGCAAACATGTTTGTAGACCACTAATAAAAATTACCCTCTAACGCACTCCTGGTGGCACGTGGAAGTAACATTCCACCTCAATATATATGCGCATGTTTGAGGTCGTTTCATTCACCCTGTGTATTTCGAGAAGCGGAAGTTTAGAGACGTGCTCTGGTGCTACGTCAACGCGAGTTAAACAGCGTGCTCTTATCGAACTGTTAACTGCTGAAAAAGTGAATCGCACTGAGATTCATCGTCATTTAAAGGCTGTTTATGGGGATGATGCTGTTTATAGGTCTTCAGTAAATCTATGGGTAGTAACATATCCAGGTTGCGGGCCTGGAAAAGCCATAATTGTTGATGAAACATCAGCGGATGTGTTTTGGGATGCTCACCGAGTTTATGTGACCGATTTTCTGAAAGGAGGGGACACGGTGAATTCGTCTCAGAATATACTCTATTCACTCTCATACAGACTCTAAAACACCTCCGACGTCGAGTTTGTCGTGTAAAAAGGCAGCCTGGCGCCAATAATCTTGCAACATGACAACGCTCGTCCACACACATCGCGCGGGCAATTGGAGAGGCTCTGCGAAACCTGAAATTGGAACTGATTCCACACACTCTTTATTACCCCGATTTCTCGCCTTGCGATTTTTATTTTTTTCCTCAACTCAAGAAACACCTCAAGGGTAATCATTACACCTCGGACGACGAGGCGAAGGCAGCTGTCAAGTCCTGGATTCGAGAAAAGTCGGAAGAGTTTTTCAGCGACCGAATGAAAAAACTTGGCACGCGTTGGGAGAAATATTTAGCCTTAAAGGCGCCTATGTTAAAAAATAAATGTATGGTTATGAAACTTAAGAATTGCACTTTAATGTTTTTTTGTACAATCTTGCTATTTGTTTTTGTTCGTCCTCTACAAGCATGTGTGCATTAGTTTTCAGCCTATCCTCGTAGTTAACTAAATTCATTAATTCTGAATCAACCATGAAAGAGCAATTAAAAAAGAACCATTGACTTGTAAGATGTGCCATAATGGTCGATTATTTTCATAACTTGCCTCATAGAACTTAAAAACTAATGCCAGTTATCATGATGTATTATTTCGAACGATGAATACAATCAAATATTTCCTTAATGATTTGAAACTGAATCAGCAACCTTCGAAAATAATAAAACATAGATCGTTGATTTTTAATTTGCGAAGCATCGCTATTGTTATAATATAGCCGAAACTGATGCTGCACTACTGCTGAATCTTATAATAATGTTGTTATTAATTCTCAGATTTCAAATCACTGCATAGATGTGATGCGCCAGGTAAAGTTACCATGTAATAAAACTACGCAGGAAACTTCCAAATTCGTTGATCATGTGCTTATAGAAGGTGGCAATTCGGCAGAGGACTAAAGGAAGGCTGAAAAAAAAGCCCGCGTCGGCATAAGCCGACGAGGATTCCACAGCTTAATGGTCCATTGCTTCAGGGAAATTCGTCTTTTCATTCATTCAGATGGATGGCGTGCTTTAAGTGTTCTCCACTTACCATCCCAAATAGGGATCGGGATGGCACTGAAAATTACTGGTACCCTCGTGATCCGAACCAATCGTATGTGGGAGAGGAGCCATTAAAAGCCACCGCACTATTCTTATCCCCCATGATCAAAATTGAAACACGCAGTATCACTGTATGTTTTTATTGCATTTCTTACTGTTTAGTAGTCCAGCTAACATAATATATTATCTGTGCATAGGAATTGATATGCAATAAATAGTAAGGCGACGTAGCGTTTCTAATCTGTACCAAGTCATCTACGCAATTTTATCGCAAATCCCGATAAATATACCGTAAACGTTCATCGAAAGACTTACATTCCAGAAATTCGCGAGTATGCAGGTAGTTTATGTGACAATTATTGAATTCAATATACTTTGTTTTTGATAAGTGCCAATATATGAACCTCACCCTTTCTATCAATATAAATGAAAATCAACAATAAAAAATTCACGGTCCATGAGCGTTTCTTTAATGTCTATGAAGAAATAAAAAATGTTTGCAGACGTAGAAGATCAAATGCAGTGATAAGGAGAGACGAGGATGCACACTGGAGATGAGAGGAGAAAAAGATGATTTGGAAGGAACCCGGTTCTTCTTACGAGAAAAATCAAGATCTACAGTTGGACAATATCTCGTATGAAAGACTACAGAAAATTGAGACACTTTTCCTCGGAAAAAGAGAGTTCCTTTGGAACTTAACAATTCATCTTTGATAGATGGGAAATTTCGACATACTCAGCAATGATGGACTCCTTAATAAAACGTCGATTCCCGAGATAGGATGCCAACCAGAGGGAAACACTTACAATTTATGCACTCCAGTGATGGATGTTGGTCGAGTGGGCCCAACCACGGACAGGCTTGCTCCCTGTTTCTCTGAATCCATGGATCGTCCATCAAAGTCTTCGAAATCGTCATAATAACGTTCTCGGTCGTCCATACTCTCATGTTGCTCGTCGAGGTCGTCCATACCATTGCCTGGCATATCAGGGTCGTCCATACCATCTCCTGGCATATCAGGGTCGTCCATATCTTCTCCTGGCATATCGGGGTCGTCCGTACCATCTCCTGGCATATCGGGGTTGTCCATACCATCTCCTGGCATATCGGGGTCGTCCGTACCCTCTCCTGGCATGTCGGGGTCGTCCAAAATCTCTCCTGGTGTGTCTACCGGATTCTCTCCTGGCTTGTCAGGGCTTCCTGGAATTGGATCGGGGTCATCGTGAGGTTTATGGTTATGGTGGCTGCTGCTGGGGCGATGGCTGTTGCTGGGGCGATGGCTGCTGCTGGGGCGATGGCTGTTGCTGGGGCGATGGCTGTTGCTGGGGCGATCACTGTTGCTGGGGCGATCACTGTTGTTGGGGTTATAGCTGTTGCTGGGGCCATTGCTGTTGCTGGGGCGATGGCTGTTGCTGGGGCGATCACTGTTGCTGGGGCGATCACTGTTGTTGGGGTTATAGCTGTTGCTGGGGCCATTGCTGTTGGTGGGGCGATTACTGTTGCTGGGGCGATGGCTGTTGCTGGGGCGATTGCTGTTGTGGTTGTAGCTGCTGCTGGGGCGGTTGCCACTGCTGCTGCTCCCTGGGCGGTGGCCACTGCTGCTGCTGCCGCCGGGGCGGTGGTGGTGGTGATCGCTATCGCCGCTGCTGGACGTGAGTACGGGCCGGGCGCGTTTCCCGAACGTGTAGATAACGCAGTTGTAGCGGATCTCCCTCGGAGAGATGAACTTCATCTGCTCGTACCATTTCCCTTGGATCTGCGGGTAGAGATAATATAATAATGCTATTAAAAGGCTCTATATTGAACTATAGAACTAGCTACCATAATAACTCATTGTAAACATCACTTTTATGCTGACGATCTATAGATATATCTTGAGTCCAACCCCTCTGAATTTAACCATACCATCGACTTGGTCAACGAGGTCAACAGATATTCAAACATGTTCCTGTTGAATTGGGATGTGGTCCTGGATAATTTTACTTTATTAGGCAAAGAGTTCCATAGTTTACAGGATGAAATATCCAACCAATGTCCAACTCATCTGTGAATGGCTGACTGAAAATCGGCTAAATCTAAATCCCAAAAAGACCAAGTCGATAATCTTTGGAAGCACCGCCAGTGTACATATGCTGCTCACAAGTGATCTCCCTATAATAAGTGTTTTAAATATTCAAATTGACTACTCAAATACAGTGAAAAGCCTAGGAGTTTATCTAAGCAGCACCTTAACCTGGCGCGAGCAAGTAAATGCCATTTCTAATAAAGTTCACTAAACTCTTTACACAATGAAGCATTTCAGACACCTAATCCCAATGACATTACGCCAGAAGCTTGTTCAAACGTTAGTATTACCACATTTCGACTATTGCTCAGTTGTCTACGCTGATGTGAACAAGGAGCTAAGTAAAAAATTACAAAGGCTCCAAAATTCTTGACTGCGATTCATCTTTAATATGCGTTTTAATGAACGTGTAACTCCTTACTACAAAATGTTGAATTGGCTAAAACTCGAACAGAGGAGAATGCTTCAAAAGGCCTCACAATTATTTAAAGTTCTGAATTCTAAAAGCCCTTCATATTTATATGAAAATTTTACATTAAATCCATTTACAACAAAGAGATCAACCCGCATTACAAAGACATTCCATCTTCCCTTATACCGTACGGCTATATATGAGAAGTCATTCAGTATTTCATCCTGTAAACTATGGAACTCTTTGCCTAATAAAGTAAAATTATCCAGGAACACATCTCATTCCAACAGGAACATGTTTGAATATCTGTCTACCACACTACCAAAATGACCTTATTACTGCTCTACCAGGGTAAATATTTACGCTATGGTAATTATAACTATTGTTCTTTATATATAGATGTATGTATTGTACTATATGTTTCGTTCAACTGATGTTAAATTGTGTTTTGTGACTGGTTTAATTACCTTATTCTATGCATTATGTAAACCTGTTTCACTCCATTGGTTTCACAACCTCATGTAACATGTATTCTGCTTCAAGGGACTTTGGTCCAAGAGCAATAAAGTTGTTTATATATATATATATATATATAATATGTATGTATGTATGTATATATATATATATATAATATGTATGTATATATATATATATGTATATATATATATATATATATATGTATGTATATATATATATATATATATATATATATATATATATTGCGCTTCTGATATTCGGCAACTGTTACGTGCCACCGTTTCATTTGACGGGATAAAACTCCCGAAGATGGGAATGGAGATGAAATAGTTCATGTCTAATTTCACCGAGGTACTTCACACACGCCTTTGTACGGCGTTCTTTCTAGACATTTGTGATGCCAAAAGACACCAAATTGTTGCATACGAATGGAAACGTACTCTCCTGTGTCTATTTTATTTCATACTGCCATATCCTTGCACACATTCTTATCTGGCGTATTCATATTTCCGTCCGTTAATGTAAGGATGCAAAGATCCGCGGGTCACATTAATTCTCACATTCCCTAGCTCGAGGTCCATACGAGCACGGCCACATTTACCCATGGCTCTCTCGGTCCATGCCATCCTCTCTTAAATATTAACTCGTCTTTCATTTATTTGTTCTGCGATTTCACTGTCTACCATTCCATCTGTTGGCGCCACATCTTCCCAGTTCTTTCATACTTGTCTCCTCATACCGGGGCCTCCAATCCAAATCCTTTCATGACCCACTCGCCCCTCTCCTATTTTTACCACAAACCTTTCTCAAGCACCCCATAGTGACTCCATTTAGTCGACATTTGTGTTTGCTCAAGTCTCGATTCCATACCGTAGTGTGGGGGCATACACTTCGATACACTGCCATGTTTGCTGCCTCAGGCGAACATCCATTTTTTCGTATTGACCAAAAACTACAACCCTCCACTCTGCCGGTATTTGAATGCCTTTTAATCTTTTCATCAATTCTACCAAACGTACCATGCTACCATTTCCGTTGGTTTTAACACGTGCGTCCCGAATCATCGCAACTCATCAATTGCACAGGGAGGCGTGATCCACTTGCTCGATCTGCATATGGAGTCACACTGGCCGGGTCCAAAATCAGGGCAACCAATGAAATGCTTTCCTCGTCAACAGTCCGTTCTAACTTCATCCAATTCAATCAGCACTGAAGAATAAAGCTCCGAAACAACACCTCTCACACTCGTCAGTTCTAGATGGTTTTCTTGCGATGGTATGACGTCTGGTGATCTTGTGAACCGTTGATTAATCTTTCTTCCTCATAGGGCTTCACCGCTAACACTGACCCAGGTACCTTAACAAGTTTACGCACTTTTCTATTTATTAAATATTATGCTAAAAAACTGAAATAGTAATTTTTAGCTAATTCGCGAAAATTCATTTTCTCACGACCCATAATAATGTATGCCGTGAAAAAATCATTATTTTCGTATGCTCTCTAACTATGAGTAATTCAACTTTGTTAAACAACCGAAGGCTTTTCTTTCAATTCATTACGAGGCGAATACACATGGCTATGCCCAACATGACATATCTAACTACGATTAAGTTAAAGGGAAAGGGTGACCAATGGTGAGATCGATTTCTGCATTAAGCTTCAAAGGTTCTGTTGCCGCCAAGCAACCAACGAGTTGACAATAAACCTCGGACCAATCCTCGCACCCTCCCGCCAGTGCTCCCCTTCCTCAACCGAAATTGGGCTAGGAGATGACGGGGATTTTGGCAAAGATAAAATCTCACAAGGTTGATGTCTCTCGGATGAAATTTGGCATATATATTTTAGGTATTCATTGAGAAGCGCACTCTAAAACCTCCGAAAAAACAGGCAGAATGAACAATTTCAATTACGATTATTACCACTGGCCCGCAATGATCATTTATTAAAATCTTATCGTAGATTCTATCGTAAGACAATGCTAAACCCAAGCAATCGTTTGCTCCTAACCATTTCACCTTGAGTCGGGAATTTGATGAAAAATTATTTTAAAGTGAAATAAAATCAATTATTACAATTTGAGGGGCTTGTCAATAGGAGTATGGTAGTGCAGTGTCTAAAAGGTCCATGTGAGCTCACTGTTTGTTGTTAAAGAAGAAACTTGAATTTTAATATATCTTATTTGGGATAAACCATTGACAATGGTGAGTTAGATAATTTTTGAGACCAAGTGTACTCACTGTTCTCACTGTCGATCTGCGAGCAGGATGGACCAATGGACATGTTCCCAGACCAACGAGTTGTGCCTCCGACGATATGAACAGCAGCGGCACCAACAGAATCAGGCATAGAACACCCGCCATGACTTCAGACACTCCCAATGTATCTATAACCTGTGTCAAGTATAAGGATTACAATTTATCATTTACGGAATTACTGTCTTTTGCAGCACTACTAAAGATTTAAATTAATAAAAAGGCTGCGGAAAACGGAGTAACTTGATTGGTAGGCATGCAGATGCTTTGGATAACGCATTCGGTTATTTTCAGGATCAATTGCATAAATATTAATTTATCTCCGGTTCTCTTCAACTAATTTACGATTCGATATTTTCCTTAAATGTAATTTTTTAATTTTATTGATAACTAGATTAAAAATTTCTAAAACATGAATGTAAATGTGAATTTTGATTTTAAAACTGATCTGAGTAAAAAATTATAATAAAATACACTACAGGCAATAGAAAATAATTTCAAACATATGCAGTAAGAAAACAGATAAACGCGAGTAAAAAACGAGTAAAAACGCATGCTTCCTGTTGAAAAGTTACCGCGGCCATTTGGCTCGAAATTACCTGAAAGAGTGGAGGTCCAGCAGTTTACGTTGCGTAAGCTTGACTATCGCCCGTTTTATCTCATAAAGAGAACAAAGACACAAAGGAAGCAATTGAGCATTTATTTCATATGGCTGTATGCTTAAAGCAACGGAATTTTCAATGAAAATCGGTGAAATATCGACGTGAGAGAGAAATCCTTAAGAAAATCATGACACGAACTTGACACTCAATAAGTGATCGAGAACACCATTAGAGTCCTTGAGAAAATATTCACTCTTAAATTCAACTTAAATTGTTTCCCATACATTTTGCCTTGGCAATCCTGTCATTGTTACACTCTTGGCAGAAAAGACGCAAAAAAGGTGTCCGTGGACACAAAAACGTTCTATTTCTAAATCGAAGAGGAAACGGACCGACTGATCGGTGTCGACTATTTGTTTCTTTCTGAGGGAACTACGTTTACAGGGAAACTGAATAAAGTGTCACTACTCACCACCTACTCCTGCAATTTCCTGCAATTACTAATGCTCAAGACTTAACTGCAGGATTTTTCACGTGTAAGAGGCAGGAACAACTACGGCCATCTTTGGTTATCCAGTAGAGAGCTATTCGCAGATTTGGGGCGTTGGATTTGAGAATTAACAATCTGATTCGATATTCATATGTGAATATAACCTACATACTTTTAGTGATTTCGTCCTTTTTTCCAAGATCGATCATATTCGTTCGAAATATTAAATTGTCAACGGCAAATTCTCATATTGATTTACATCGTTATTACATTATAAAATTAATAAGAATAGTTTGAAATCTTATGCTACAAATACAAAGAGAAGAATAGAATGCGAAAACAAGCAGATTTAGTGCCTTTGGGCCAATGCCAATAAACCACGAAACATAGACGCATGGTGAAGTGAGTATTGATCCAGCAGCGGCCAAATGCAATTGAAGGGCGTATCGAGAAAATATATTTTGCCCTTTACAGTATTCTCATTTTCACCAAAAAACGCAGAAATAAGCAAACATGTTCATTACTCTGATTTCCTACCCCGTTGGGGTAACTCCGAGTAAATAACGTGTGATTCTTTCTGATGCAATACTGCGTCAACATCAGAGGATAAAAGCAATTTCTGGCTGAATTCCGTTTTAGAAGAATTATCAGCGGTATATGAAAGAGCAGGGCTCCATGTTGGACAAGGGAGTTCATGGCATTTTATAGTATCAAGTTCGGTTAACTGTCGATTTAATCATTTCTTCTTAGAAAGTGATAGAGTGAAGACCCAAATGAGCGCCATGGCCCCAAAAGGCGTCCAAAATCGTAGGAAACTGTTGTATGAATTCAAGCGTGCGGATTTTTCGGTGAGGTACATCACGCGTGGAGTTCCTCCAGACTAAGGTTTTGTGTCCAATATTATTCCTTCTTCAGTTCTTCATACTTTCTCACAGCCTTCATGTCATACACAAAGCTTATCCCCTTCCCTCTCCCTACTTTTCACGGCCTCTCCTCCTTCGAATTGCGTCTGAAAACTTCCTCTCTTCCCCTCTTTCACCCCTCATTTGCCTACCTCCCCATTCCACTTCCTTCTGTTGTGTGTCTCTGCCGAGTCACAAATCCGCTGAAATGAACCGATGAAAGCCAGGAAGATGAAACGAAAGATCGCACTCGCCTCGCATGCTTTTCTCCACCTCCATTCCGTCAATAGCTTCATTCACAGTGTTCAGAACGGGTCGCACGGAGCGCAGCGATAGTTCAGTCGGCGGGACCGAGTGGAGTGGAGGCTGCGGACAAGAGGCGTCTCGCGATAAACTTCGTTTTAGGTTTCGGGTAGGGAATTCCACGAAGGATAATGAACTAAACATTGAATGAATTCTCCGGGGACGCTCGCCATGACGCTTGAAGGCTATGCATATATTAAGGGAGAGGGAGCAGTGTTTCGGAAAATGAAGCACGGGATGGAGGGGAGGGGTAAGTCACTCGAGGGAGCGACGGGGCAAGCAAGGGAAAGGCGGAGTGACCCCACTTAGTTCCGGGCGAGGGGGGTATTAGATACATATACCTGTGGATACCTATAGAGTCGTCTTTATTCTGGAGCGAGATGGAGACCATGGAGTCTCTTATGCCACCAACTAACCCCTCGTCACACATTTGCAAGATTAAGCGCACAGATAAACTTCACAAATTATGCATAAATAGCAATAAAATTATTACATACAATATCTTAGGACTAACACTGTACATCCTTATACATTAGTTGCCTAGTTCAATTACTAGCTATAACACGATACCTACAACATTCACACATACAATGTATATGCACATATTATATGTGCATACACATTGTGCATACCAACACAACACTATTCCGTGATTATATTTACAAACGCCAATAAAAAGCGTGATGCTCCAGCCAAAGTACAAAGGGAGGATCTCGAAATCTATTTACAGCTCGACTTTCACTGGTTGGTTTGCAGTGAAATTGGTGATTTATGAAGTGCACACTTGAATGATGGGGGAGTAGGTGCATTAGTTATAACGGATGACAGCTCATTCCCCTGGCGACATCCCGACGTGACTGCAAATGACTGGTTGGATGTAGTTGTTCTGTGATGAGGGATAACGAGTTTATGATTACCTCTGGTATTTAGTTTATGTATCCTATCAAGGCTATTGAAGTCATTGGCAAAATGCTGAGGGGTTTAATAATTTAGTATTTGATAGAGTAATGACTGCTCGTGGAGTTTCCTGCGAGACTCCAGAAATAGCCATTTATTTGTTAAACTGTTCTGTAATGTTATCTGCAATATTAAAATTGCAAATGAAGCGTACCCATGAGTTGAATGTCCTTAGGAGTTTTACCGACAGCTCGTTTGAAAGGTATATATTACTCTGTACACAATGTTACCATAATCAAAAGTGAGGTTAATGAGAGAAGGAACTATCTGTTTTTTCAATGTGATGGACATAAGATATTGAAATTTCCAAAGGGAACGGAGGAATTGATTGACATTTCTTAAATTTTTTGAATTTTGGGAAGACCATGAAAAATTTCCTTCTATAGGAAGACCTAGATTTTTAACAAAATTATTAAATGAAATGAGTGTACCTTGAGGATACAAGTTTAGTGGCTGTAATACAGGGATGGATTTTAGCAGTTTAGGATATCCAATCACTATATCTTGCGTTTTATGTGAATTTAGGCTAAAGAAGTTTGGTGTGCACCATCTTGTTATGTTATTGAGGTCTGCATTCATTTGTTATATAGCGAGAGAAAGGTTGAAGGGAGGATAAGGAAGGCATTGCTGGTGGCATGTCGTGGGAATATGATGCCCATCGCTGCTCAAAATTACCACTTCCCTTCGCCACCCCCTCTAAGGGAAGAAGAACCCCCGCTGTTTTGACTCCCAGCGTAACCCGAAGAAATAAATCTCTTCTCGGTGACCCGTCTCATCACCATCGTCCATCAGCCCAACCCATCACCCATCCAACCCATCGCTCGTAATCATGTCCATAGAAGTAGTTTTAGGGGAGGTGACCGACAGCTAAGGTCATTTGCGCCATTAGGAATGGATGGGATAGGAAGGGCGGAGAGAAACCCGGCGTCGGCATTTGCCTTAGCCTACTCTTGTCGATAGTTACCTCAGGGGTCCTCAGTTTAACTTCCCATCCGACGGACATCGTACTCACTCAAAGTGTTCTCCACAAAGCACCTCAAGTAGGGATCGGGTTACCACTGAAAAATATTTGTTGTTTCCAGTATTCAAACCCGGGCCCTCTCGGTGGGAAGCCAGTGCGTTAGCCACCGCAGCATCCCGATCCCCATCATGATCGTGTGATCCACAAGGGGCGCTTATAATTCGTATGCATGACTCAGTACGGAGAAAGCGAGCTCGACTTGTAATTGGTCCGCTAGTTTGTAATATGACGAATCAATCTGTGCAAGAAGCCACTGGTCAGTTCCCTCACCGAGTATTGATTTCACTCTGTCATTTCTAAAAATTGTCACCTTGTGTGCTGGATCTTTTTGAAGGCAAAGAGAAGTAGTATATTGCTCAAAGTTATCTCGGACACCCATGAACGCTGCAAAGCATTTCGAAACTCTCCGCATAGAGAAGAGTTGAGCCTATCGCTAAGTTTTGATGCTCAATCATTCACCTAGCCTTGGGTAGTGCTAGCCTTAGTGCTTTTTTGAAGCCGAATAACTCATAAGCGTTTCTCCAATTCTTACATCCACACCGCGGTTGTGTTGGATTCATTTACACGATGATTCTAAGCCAACGCGCCCGGGAGAGGTGATTCGTATTTCCGGCGGTGGGAGGATGGAGCGTCGGATGAGCATCAACTGGGACGGCGGGGTGATGACGGAAGCTGGGCGCGTCTCTGATTTGATCTCCGAAATTCTCGCACACAGCTCCTTCCCCCCCCCCAATCTCCTGGGTAGTGTAGGAAGGGAGGGGGGGGGGCGGTTGTGAGGAATTGCCTTGACGAATGGTCGTTTCGCTTCCCGAGTGATTGATAGGCGATCGGGCCGCCGCTGGCGACTCTTCAACGGATTTTTGGTGAAACGTTTAAAACGCTCTTCGAGGAATCCCGCCTGCTTGCATACGCCTTTCTTCCACCCGGTTGTTGCATCCTGCAGCATTTGGGTGGAAGTATTTTGAAAAAATATGCGATGTCGCGAAAAGGAAACGCCAACGGCGGTCGGAAGAAACGAGCGCTCCAAATATGGAACGGTCCATGCCCAGGAGGCTGTTTCTTGTCTTGAGTTGACTAGATCACGCTCGGGTTCAGATTCATGCCCGTTTCATTCAGTGCGGTTGAATTGGGCTATGGTCATGTAACGGTCAACATTTCTTGCTTGAAGTTTGAAGCAAGACCCTGACAGCCTAATCCATTTCGTTTGGTGCTTAAAATGCCTTAAAATGCTTTCAAAGTGCGTAAAATACGTCTGCATGAAAACTGTCGATAAGAAATCGAATGGGTGAAGCTTTGTAAAGCCCTTAAATATCTCCTTACCGTAGCAGCAGTAGATTTAGGGGAGACCCACTGACAACTGAGGTCATTTGCGCATTAGGGATGGATGGGAAAAGAGGAAAGGTAGAGGGAAACTCGGCGTCGGCATTAGCCTACTTTTATCGAAAGGCACCACGGGGTCCGAAGTTCAACGTCCCATTAGACGGACGGCGTACTCACTGAAAGTGCTCTTTACAAAGCACCTTCATCATAGGGTTCGGGATACGACTGAAAAATGTCTGCCGTCTCCAGGATTCGAAACTGGGCCTGCTCGGTGGGAAGCCTGTACGTTAGCCACCGAGCCATTCCGATTCCCCTCTCCTTCGTTGCTACCTAGCTTTACTATTTTGATCTATGATAGCGTCTTTGAACCAGCATTATCACTATTTACTTAAAACATAATAAATTGACAATTTTAAACTCAAAGCAAATTTACATTATCTTACACCAATATTCATCTTCAAGAAACACTTTACCTCGGTACTTTTATTATTTCTAACTCGTCCCGGCCGGGGACAAATCTGTTTACATGTTTGTCAACTCTTTCTCGAAAAACACGTGCCACCTCTCTTACTTTCCGGCTTTCCTGCTATTCGTGTTTCCCTGATTGATTAAGTGAATTTTTGAATTCCGACACCCCATGTCTATCACATAGAAGTCAGAATTTAATTTTCACCGAATATTCTTTGTGATATAACTGAAGGCAGACCGCCACGCATCTCGCATACGAGATGTCGTTTCTTTCCCAAACGGAGAGCCAAAGATTCGCATAGGCTCCCGAACGCACCAATGTGACACCGGGGGCTCTTCTCTGAATTCCTCACTTTCAACGACCCCGCCATCAATGATTTCTTCAATGTCGACATAATCAGGCATGAAATTAAAACAAGGGAGAGCTGACATTTAGTAAGTCCTACGTATGCTGCATCCCTGCGTGTCTCCTGCTGCGGCGGAAAGCTTTCGTCTCGTCGTGTCGCGTCGCCATCGCAACTGCGTACATTATGCATAGTGCTGTCACGTGTTCACGCATAGTTTGGTTTCAAAATAAAAGACATACAGGATGCGGCGCTTAAATGCGGACAAGCACGCGTTTCCTCGAATGAGATTTCCTCGCTGAGTTAGTGAAACCTTCCCTCAGACTTCTCCGGAGCATTATACTTGGCCACAATATCGTAAATAGTTGATCTGGGGTACAACACGAAGAATCGACCCATTTCGAAATATAAAGCCAAGCGCGAATACCTTCTATAATAGCGGCTCTTCGATTGTACTCCGCACTTGTACGTAACGTCTCAGCCATTTGAGGATATGAATGTTTACTAGATGCCTATAGCTTTCAAGAACGCTTATCGCGACCTCCGGTGGAACAATGATATGGTGGGAAATCCTAACTTTAAATTTTTTCAGATTTAAGTGCCGCACCCTGCAGATTCGGTTCCGGGGGTGACAACTCTGAGCACTCTAATCCCGCCGAGAGAGGGAGCGAGGGTGAGGGGGGGGTGGGTTTGTGGTGGTTTCGGCCCACCCTATGCGGTTGGGAATGCGACCTTAGGGAGCCTCCGAATCGATCCGAAGCATTTTCCACGTGGGGTCACTGACTGAAAAGATGACTTCTTGAAACCGGTCTCGATAAGTAATAAAATGAATATTTTAAGGCTAAAATGAACATTAAGCAGAGGGTCAATTAAAAAATACTGTCATTGCGGTACTACATTCGTAGTGAATAATATACCGATAACATAACAGGGTGAAAAATACCATTCAATTAATTTTTCCACCTCACGCACAACATATTTAAAAGGAGGTTTGAGAAATAAACCAAAACTAAAATGTAACCCATTAACTACGCACCATATTGAGACTCATCAATTTAATTGCATTACACCATCAAAGCAATGCGAGAAATGGGCTATCACCCTTTTTTAAGAAGATTTTATCATATATTCCTTATTATCTGGTCCCAAAAATATAGCTGGAATTTACACTAAGTTATTGTTGCCAATATTATTGGAAAATCGTCATTTGTCCAGGGCAACTTCTCCAAAAAAAATTGGCGTAAGTCCTCCTCATCATGTGGCTTCCATTAGAAAACAATATCTCAATATATTATCTATGCCTTCTATTGCCATTGCTTTTCTCGAAGCTGATATTTAGAAAAGTTGATACTTGAATTAAGGGGAAATCCATGGAATTGCAGACCTGTGACTATTTCAGCGGCCCGCAGCATCCGTCGAGTGGGGGTTTCGATGCGTTCCATGGAATCATGCCATGAATTTACCGCCAATCACCATTCAGAGGAATTAACGAAATTTTGAGCTGACCATCTATTTCAATGGAATGCTTAACTCACGTTAACTATGTGTTCTTCATAAATGTCCCCCTAAGAAATCATTGATATGAATTCCTAAACATTCAGTATCCTTTATCGTATGCAATATTAATTCCGCCGATTACCCGGACGAGGGGGCAGAAGTCACTCTTCACGTACGTGAGTGAAAATGACACTCCTACACACAGTGACTCACTCAGAGTGACACCCCTCACGGGCACTCGTTTCAATTCAGCCGCGGCAAATATTGATGCAGAGAAACACATTACCATCCCGAGGGAAAACTCATTAAATCATCTTTTCCTCTAATTGATTAAAAAAATCAGCTCAATGGAACCCTCCCGAGGAGATTTTTCCTGAAGTAAACTGGTCCCTCATTCGGATCTCTGAGAGTTGGTTACCAATGACAGTACACCAGTCAAATGGGTCAGTCAATTTAGAATCAGTACTTGGTGTATCTGCTCACAACGAGTATGGGGTGAGCTAAGGAACGTCAAGGCCTCGCTTCGTAGAATGGGGTGAGACATCTTAGGCGTAAGTAAAGTAAGGAAATAAGGACCTAATGAGGAAACTTTCGGGATGGAAACCACAGGATAATTCACAATTAGTCCATTGTTTGTGTACACATTCGTGTGCCTTGAAAAAGTGCTGCCAACTACAAATGATTGGTATAAGACTATCACGCTTTTTCAGAACCACCCGCAAAGAAGATGCGCGTGGAATATGCCAGAGGGATGCAAGAAGATACCAAATGGAGCACTCACCCGAATGAAAGACAGCAACCGGGGAACAGATGTCGATGGTTACCGCAATGTAATGCTAATCAAGTTCCTTCAGAGACGCGAGATACAAAAGCGGAGGAATAAAAGTCCAACGATATATTGAAGGAAACTGAGCCAAAGATGGATTTCTAACGGAAGTTGGAATGGGAGATGGAAAAATAACAACCAAGGATCAGCGGGCAAAAGATAACAGGTAATGAAAATTGAATTTATAGAAGCCAGGGAGAAAACAATAGGCCGAAGCAACCCTGTGAAAAAAAACAATGAATCAAAGACGAAATATAGTGGAAGAAAGTACAGGAGTTCACGCACTGAGATAGGGTTGACATTTTACAAAATATGGCGGAATAGAATCAATCGAAAAACGATGAATGAGAAGGAATAATGCATGAAGACCCTGCACGAAGAGGTGGATGGAATCCGAACGTTTTCCATGGGTGCTTTTGCAGAATCCCTAAGGGTCCCTGAAGTACCGGGAGGAGCGGCTCAAATGGCTACCTCTGACCTCCAACGGTGCAGGAGGAAGCAAACGAACGAAAGCCGCGACATTTCGTCGTGTGCAATCCGAATTGATAATCGAATATTGGGATCATCGAAATGGATTGCCAGTTTTCGTTACTTTAGAACGTTCATTGAACGTGAACAGAATAATTATGCATTGATTTAGATTAAAATCAAACAGATGTATGGGTGCGTTGATACTATTATTTTTTCTTGCTTACTTACACTACTACTCTAAAAAAACCAATTTCTAATGCCCCGACTGAAACACTTCGATATCCACCTCGATGAAAATATTATTTATTTTCCCAGCTTCTTTAAGAGTTGTTCACGCCCCTGCCAGCTAGGGATGTATTTTCATCGAAACTCCCTGGATGGAAGCATCAGCCTACGCTCGCTTGCCGCCTTGGGGAAGGGGCTGCGCCCCTGTCTCTACTCGGATGAGCCAGGAACGCCAAGCCAGTGGCATTTCCGTGCATAATCCTCCCCGATCTTTCGCCGCGTAAATATAAACGCGAAGGAGTAACAGACCCCAAGAGCTCGCTCCAAGATGCTCCCACGAAGCCTTGGTCTGCCGGCGGCGACCTCCTCCTTCCGGCAACCCCCTCCCACTCATGGCCTGCCTGATCACTCCAACGACCTCGAAGGACTCTCAACCGGCAACTGGACAGACAGGCTTTCTCGTAAAAGCACGGGACGAGTCACATTTCAAGCCCCGTTTTTCTCCTAGGAAATTCGTTAATTGTGGGATCTTAATTCTCCGGCATATTCTTGAAAAGCTGAAAATCAGACAACCCAAATGATGAGACCGGTTTTGGACGAGCAATATGTGCAAATTTCCCAGGAGTCATTTCTGTGCTCTTGAAGTCTTGGGGTGCCATATGGGTTCAATGGGAAGAAGCACCTGACATTAAAAGTGAAGACATTTTAATATGGGCTGAAATATTTCCCATTTGAGTGATTTGGATGAGGCGGGAGGTGTGGAGTCCTATTCGTTAAAGTTTGGAATCAACTAATAGCTCTACCGCAACGTCAAACATTCCTGCAAATGCAGCTTGACGCATATATTGTTGCTAGAAATTCAAATAATAAGTGTACCAGACGACGAACCCTTTATTCCGGAAAGGAAGATCTCTTTTTTGAAAATAGATGGTGGGTCCCCAGATAACTAGGAACCACCACTGAGCGGAGTCTTCAAGTGCTTAAGCGGCGATATAAGTACTCCAAACTCGTCAGATGTGAGCAGTATTGATTAATATCCAAGCAACACTTATTATTTATTCATAAATGGTGACTTGATAGAATTTAAGACCTGGGGATCATTTCCAATCAAACAACTGTGAAGGAATTCTGCAAAGAGAAATTTCACCTCTTTGTACTTTCGCAGAAACCAAAGACTGCGTTCTATAGCACTCACGTGATTTATTTATTTTTATCTATGATTCAAAATCAATGTGTACATAAAATAATGGTATTTTTGATAAAATTCCATCAATTTGAAAACAAATAAGATGGAATGGTGGGGAAGCTACCTGTGTTCGTCTTTATGTGTCCCTAACCCTTTTCCTTGTATAAATATAAAAAAACCATAAACACAGTAATCAACCCGAAGGTCTGTTGGGTAGGTGATGGTTAAATCACATAGCTTGGGTGGAGCTGCCGGTGCCAAGAGACTTGCCAGGATTCGAACTGGGAACCCTCCGGTCAGCAGTCCAACGCTTTGTCCCCTAGAATATATATATATATCGGTCGCATAAACACACACACAAACATATATATATATATATATATATATATATATATATATATATATATATATATATATATATATATATATATATATATATATATATATATAATAGTCCAGTGGGTAGAGCGTTAAGCTGCTGATCAGAGGGTCCCGGGTTCGATTCCCGGGCAAGGCACTCTGGGCACCTGAAGCTCCACCCAAGCTAAAGTGATTTATCGGGTACTGGGTCTTCCTGGGAAACCATAACCGGCGCAGGGAAAGGAACTGGCCCCCCTACCCTGATGTGTGAATTTCTCAGGCCTAGCTCAGTACTGGGTGAACTCTACCATCACCTGCTAAACCGACCTTCGGGTTGATTACTGTTTATGGTTTATATGTATGTATATATTTATTTATTAGGTAATCTACCGGTTAAGGTAGGTTTTTAGATGTACACAGCAACTAAATAAATATTCTGTGATTCCTAACAAAATACAAATTCAGTACCCTACTCTACATCAGACTCCTCTTCATCTCCGGGACTAAGAGCATGCTTGCGTTGGACAAGGTGTGCGCGTGACGGAAGCGAAAGAGTCGCATGGAGAAGGCTCTATGAAATAAATAAAGAAGAGAGGGTAAGTTTCTTTTGGCAATGTAATACCAGGAATCCAGAAAACTCTTGACAATGCCTTTTTAAATATTTTTTTGAGATGACCAAGTTTAATTTCGATTTTATCTGCTTTCATTCAGCATTACGCACTAAAATATTGAATCACAGGTTCACCTCCACATTTCTTCTCCCGAAAAGAGGCATTTAAGATTTTTAAAGGGAGGCGGGGTAGATAGAGGTAGCGTGTCTGCCTGCGTAGCCAATGGTCGGTGGTTTGAGTCCCGTGACAGCACAGAAAAAAATTTGTTAATGTTTTTTCGGAACGAGAAAAACGAGACTCCTAGCTACCCTGAATCCATGGTGAAAGGCAGAGGTTTCACCATTAGGCAATGGTGGTGCAGACCGAGCGGGTCGGCGCCACCAGGCTGGACAGCTGCGGGCGAGAGTTAAGTTCACGCTATCGGCCGCAATACTGCGATGTGGAAGGCAAAGGGATACCACCACATTATTCTCCCTAAAATATTCAACCTTGCATTCAAATATAGTAGAACAGGGGGCCGCAGTAAACCAATCCTGGGGTTTAAATAGTGATGATGAACATTGTTATAGATTCTTACTGCGTAGGTCAGGTGAATCAACTTGTTAAGAAGATTAATAAACAATGAATAATGCCAAAGGCTTCTCGCAAAGCCGGACGATCCCTTTCTTGGCTTCTAATACCTCAGTATCTCATGAGGAAAAATTAATGTTAGTACTCCAGGGCGCAACATTTCACTCCAGTTCCCTCAGTTCAGGGTAGTCTAATTGCGAGGCAGGGTTTCCCTCATGGATGGAAGGGCCACCTCCTCTCTCCTATACGTAATCCTTAGCCTTGGACCGAACTGATCCAAGAAATACCAACGGACCTTAGGAGCCTTACGACTCACGGCAGAGGGAATTCTTTCCAATATTTCGAAAAGGATGTCGTCCTTCTGGGAATATTAAAAAGGTGGGGGTTTTTATGAATGTCTGAATTGAAAAAAATGCCTTCTAGTTGTGATCTCTCTATGGTAAACTTGCGTATTTTTTTCTTAATTAAACAAGATGAAATACTTAAATTGGCATGCATATTCAAAATGCTATCTAAATACTTAATACAAGTTAAAGTTTCCTATAAACCTAGGATTAACCTCAATAATTGTTTTTAGCTCCCAAAGTTCAAGTAACCAGAATAATGAGACTTACTCCTTTTGAGTTCTTCTTAAAAAATCTTAATTTTTTCATTATTTTTTTTAAGCATTATGTTGAAATTATATTTGGATCGAAAAGATGAAAATAATTGTTAGCGTTTCATTTAATTTTGCATTTGCACGATGATATAATCGTAAACATTCATATTTTAGTATGTATTCAAAAGCAATCGAAAAAACTATTGACTATAACGTTGGATCGTAGTCTTCCGTGGCGTTCAGGATTCGTGGATGTCTCCATTTTCCGGGTTCCCGCCGCGTTGGTTGTCATGGTTGACGACAGTTTCGCCTGGATTCCACCAGGCGTCTTCAGGTCGAAGTGCCGATATCATTTTATTTTTTTTTCAGCCTATTCATTCATTTTATTCAGCCTATCAGCAGTCGCCGAGCATGCCTGGAGCGAACCCGGACACGACATCAAATTTGACGAAGCCGAGATAATCGCCAAGGAAAAAAGATACTATCCTCGGCTGATTAGAGAATCAATTGAGATCACAAAAAACGCCGAGAAATTTCAACCGGGAAGACGGTTACCACCTGACGAACGCCTGGAAGAGAGTGTTCCAGAAACCAACCAATCACAACGCAGCAGCGAGAGAGCGAGGGCTATATAAGCGCAGCCAAAATGATATCGGCACTCTTGTATACTGTTCTTTACGGAAATAAAAACCTTTTAAATCGTAAAAAAAATCGATATCGGCACTTCGACCTGAAGACGCCTGGTGGAATCCAGGCGAAACTGTCGTCAACCATGACAACCAACGCGGCGGGAACCCGGAAAATGGAGACATCCACGAATATTGACTATAACTTTCAATAATTTCAGTGACATTAGTAAAATCATACAATTTTGCCTTGAAATATTCCATTTAAAAATGATATCATCAGAGCAATTGAGCATGGTAGAGTAAATTGAAAAGTGATTTCCTTTTAACTCTAATCTCAGCTGGTAGCATTCGTCACCGTTCTCTTACAGATAGAAAACTTAATTTCCTACCTGTTTCAAGGATTTCCTTTGTGTCATTATTTCCTAAGTATTATTAATCAATTGCCCTCGACAAAAGCAATGATAGATAGCTTTCATGGAAGTCAAGCATCAGAACGCTTTTAGTAGCGCAGTATATCTTGCACATATAGAATTTAGTTATTTTAGTTATTGCTCATTCAGAAATTCTCAGGCCATGTTTTATGAATTGAGTGATTTTGATGAATAATTCGAGCAAAATGTATATTTTTGGATAAAAATTGGAACTAATTCCCTTGCAAGTATCCTATATATGATCATCCCAATTCCCCTCTTTTTCGTTGTCATCAAATTTCAATTTTTAATCTTTGATATCGTCTTTGAACTAGCATTATTAGTATTCACTAAAATAATAATCAAATTATTGTAAATTTAAAGCAAATTTACATTATCTTAAACCGCTATTCATCTTGAAAAAAACTTTATCTCAGTGCTGCGAAAATTTGTTATGCGTCCCGGGGTCTAATATCTCTTTTCCCACAACGTATAGTATTTCAGACTGAAACTTACCCTGCCCATATCCTAAATAGAAATTACGGCAGTATGACGTATTCCCTATAAGACAGATGGTGTAGGGAAAAAAACTTGGCCCAGTCATGTGCTCGAAAATGAACCGATTCACTTAGCGGCCGTAGGCACTCACTCCTCCGGCGCCCCAGTCGGAGGGAGCATTGAAGCAGACGTGTCGCGTGGCCGCTTTAATGGAGGGGCAGTTTTGTGGGCGTGGATAGGCCCCATTCATCACCTCACGCATTTGTTTTCAGAAAGAATTCTCAGCGAAGTGAAATTTCCTTCGTTATCCAAACCGGGTGTTTACGGCTATTGTGCATTAATGTAAAAAGTAGGTATTCAGTTTCGGCCATCGCGCCGCAAAAGCACCCTGCTCCGCAAACCAGTAGATGTTAATGATTTCTTAAAAATGCCTTTGAACGTTTTCCTGCAACGATCAGTGTTTTCAGTGAGAGTCAAACTTGATAAAATTTTATATTTCCCACAGTGAAAGATGCTGAGGCAAGTCAAACGGCCAATTAAGAGCAGCGTCGGCAAACAGAGCGCCAAAGGCAAGGCTGGAATGAATAGCTTCATCCGGAGAAACAAGATACGCTTCGGTGAATTTATCAAATTTGGGCTTTAAAATTACCGCCTGAGTCGGTAAGTTATCAAGATGCCCAAAATCCATCTAATTTTAATAGCTAAGAGGGTAATGGTGCCAGCTCTTTAGTGGGAAGGCACAGAATCACCAATGAGAAATAACGGACCGCTTATCACTCTTTTTTTTAAGGGTCGAAAATTATCAATGGCTACACCAAAAACCATACGTGAGTTTACACTTAAATTAATATATTCCGGGCTCAAGAGAACTAGAAAGGATCAGGAGGATGAATGTCGCAAATGCTAATGTCTCTTAAGGAGCAAAGATCTGAAACCTAACCAACCGAATGATCGGAATAATGCTGCGAGCGCCAATTGGGCGACTCCAGGCCAGCCCAAGCCTCATTGGCCGGAGAGGCTTATCGATGGCCCCGAGGCGAAGGAGGCGCCATCGGCTGGCGCGACAGTTTTTCCCCTTCAACTAGCCCTCCCCGCGGCCACTTAATTCCATAACGGCTGATTTAATCATACGGGAATGTGCGCTGTATAAATCATACCAGGAGACGATCTGCGTCAGATATGTGGCCCCTGATGCGGCTTCTTACTGAACACGGATGTGGAGAACTGACCTCGAGATGCATTGTAACTTCTGGGAGCGTGATGGAAGGAAGGATAAACGGAAAGAGGACAAGGGTCGGTGAAATAAAGAGAGTGGTAAAGCAGAATGATGGACAGGCTACACCCTAAAATATTCGACTTTAAGTACCCGCGTTATTTACGTCGTTTTTTGCGAGAAGCCGAAAATATTGTCTAAGTTTCAATTGAGTTGATTTACTGTATTTGCGATGGAGATTCTCAGGGCACAGAAAACGCTGAAAGTGAGTAATGAATGTTTTCCGTGTGTGTGTATGCGTATAAAAGTTTGCGGAGTGTTTACATTTCACGAGCTATATAACATTGTAATTGTATTACGACGTATCATCTTAACCTGACTGCTCGTAATTCGCTGATAAAATGGAAGAGACGATGAGGCGGCGGTTCTTCTTGGTACCATTATTTAGATATGTTGTACTTATAGTGCTTTTTTTGTTTTCTTATTACAAAGGGAATAATTTTCCGGGCATTAGGAGAAGAACTGCTCTAGCTAAAGAGAAAGGTTGCGGATAGGAGAGGCTGAATGGCGGATATACTAAATATTAACGTAAATTACGTATCAGTACGACTTTTCAAATGGAGCATAGCGTTGGACTATCGTTCTGAATCCTGGTCTTTTAGGCGAAAGAAGAGCAGCTGAATTGGCAGATTTTGAGATCTGCGTTCGGAGGGGAATGAAAAATATAATTTAGATGAAGAGTTAGATTGATGGCAAAGTTATAAATATCATCGGTGAATTTGCTGCATGAACTTTGAATAGCCAGGAAAAATGGATGGAGGATACATTACTTGGTAGCAGGATGCTGTGATAGAAGGGAAAATGTTAGATAAGCGTTGGAGAGGCAGAAAGGGAAATGGAATTTGGGACGGAAAGGAAGGCTTATGATTTTATGCAGAATTTCAGAGGAAACTAATACGGGGCACCTGAGCGTTGAACTGTGCGGGAGTACGGGCGATAAGTAATTTGCAGTTGTTTTTCCAGAGCCTGTTATCGGTGTCAAGAAATACCCAGGATTCTTGCCTTAGGTGTGCCAATACCTAGGTTTATCGCCGTAAACCTAGAGCATATATTTACATTATCTTACTCATGGACTTTAATCCTTTGAGTCCTTATCTTGAAAGACACTCGTTTCCCTTTATATATTTTGTCACGGGTAAATTTAGTTATTAATTATATTGGGTCAATGTATTTCAATTGGAATTATTGGGTGAAGTGGAACCGAACAAATAATTTGATTATCGCATCTGAGTCATTTTAATACACTAATCATAGAATAAAATCCCGGCATCAGTTATTTACAGTGTCACATATCTACCGAAGAATCTTCCTCCAGGTGTCAGTACCGAGGCATCGGTACTAAGGATGACATGAATTAGCCTGGATAATCTTGTACTCCAGTTTTCTTGCTCTGGATCTTAGAAACCATTCAAGATCCTAAATGTAAAGGGAGGTATCCCTATGTTTATAACGATTGCAATTGTAGCCGTATGTCACGCAAGCGTCTGTGGCAACGGAGGGTCGAGGAGGGGAATTCTTATCCTCCGGAAGGGAATAAATCTTGGGCGGTTGTGCGGCGGTTGGAGTTGGCGGTGACGTTTCCCGTTGAGTGGAAATGGTGGTGATGGTAATGACCATTCTCGCATCGCCACTCCTCCTCCGCCACGGAAATGACACCTCCCCAGGTAAAGTATCCCACTCGTATCCCAATGAGCTCCCTTTTCGTGGAGCTCTTTCGCAGACGCAGTTTGAAATGCGTCCTGTCCTCTAACTTGATGACGTCCTCTTCAGCGTTTTACATCCAGAATTAAAATTATGGGTATCGGGATACTGCAGTGGCTAATGTACTGCCCCCTACCCAGAGGACCCGAGTTCAAATCCAGGCGTTGTTGAATATTTTTCAGTCGTATCGCGATCCCTACTTGAGGTGCTTTGTGGAGGGCACTTTGAGTGAGTACGCCGTCCGTCGGATGGGACGTTAAACTGCGGACCCCTTGGCGCCTTTCGTGAAGAGTAGGCTAATACCGACGCCGGGTTTCTCTCCACCCTTCATCCTTTCCTGTCCATCCCCTATGGCGCAAATGACCCCAGCTGTCGGTCGCCTCCCATAAAAAACTACTACCATCAAAATTATTCGGCTTGGTTTCGTCTTTCAGCTAATGTACGAAGGTTCAAAAAAATATCCATCAAAATATTATCGGGTAAGATAAGGTTTTCATGAAAAGAATGAAGTAAGCTGTTAAGTCCTGGGATGGTTGATTCAAGGATGCGAGACCCTTCGCGCGCCATTATTCCAAATGGATGGCTCCACTTTAAGTTACTATTATCAGATCAATCAGCGTCTTTATCTGCTAATGGGTTTCACAATTTTTCAAAGATAAACTCTGTCACAGAATTGGCCATCCGAGCCAGCATGAAACGGCACCACTGAACAGGGATGAGTAGCTTTGATCCCTTTGGATACAAGAACCGGCGTAGCCGATTAGTTTATTTAATCGAATTCCTTCGTCTACCGGCATATGAGTTCATACTCTCGGGAAAGGCCTCGTCGAGTCATCATTGGGTTTTATTGTCTGAGTTAATAAATTGAATCATTTTATCTTCCTTAGGGGAAAGGTCTTTTGAAAGGTTTAATTCCTCCACACTTAATTGGTCCCCCTTTGAGCTAATATGCTCTACCTAGCTATTGAAAATGATTAATATGCCTCGCTTTTAATGAAGACCACGTTTTGATGCCTCCTGACGCAGTAGAACTTTCTCAAATGAGAGGATTATTACAACTTGCTTCCCACGTTCTGTTCCTTTACAGTTTCTCGTCTGAGTGTAAAAGACAAGGATGCAACAGCAAAAACACTTAAATACTCAAAATCGGAAATCCTTTGAATGTTTATATGACCTCTCCGACCTTTTCACAGCAAGCACCAGCAAAGCGAACTAATTTTTTCTGCGGTGTTTCCTTTCCCCTTTTCGCCTGTTTTCGAGTTTCGCCATCTTTGGATCTCTAAATGGCCAAATCCCAATGGAAGTAGTTTGCTTATTTTTTATTTCATTGGTTTTGCTTTGCCAGAAAATGGTTTGAAACAAAAATGGCAATAAATCGAGGGATAAATTCAGCTAATGCCATCCTTGAACAAATGAATATAGAAATTAGAAATAAAGAAATCATAATTAAGGTAGCACCAGGATCCAGAATCAACTGTAGCGAACGGAAAAATAAGTTAGCACCTCAAAAATTCTCATTGATGCGGAGTAGATGTGTGCATAAATTATATTTATATTACCAGCTTGTTACTCTTAATAATGTTACAATTTTATCGATTGATATGGGATTAAATAAGATATTGGTGATATTTTTCCATAAATTTGACTAATATGCTGAACAAAGCTTGTTTGAATCGACGGAAGTGATCGCGATTGCTGGGATGAAGAAATTTCATTCGCCCTTGTTAAAGTCTCAATTTTTAATCATTTATCAATTTCTATATTTTTCCCGAGAGAAAATAAGTTTCCTCCGACTGAAATTAGAGGAGATAAGAGAAGAAAGAATAGAGAAGTATAAGTGAAAACAGTTCTTTTAAAATAATATTTTCCGGGATCCGTATCAATTTGGCATGTGCCCAACCGAGCGAACCAAACCATAAGCATGATATGGTGCTTGTTACCGAGATTTGATGGCGTGCATAAGCGTGATGTAGTAAGGTACATACAATATAGTAATCCTCATCGCGACGTATTTACCCAATGAAATCAAAGTTTTAATTAAAAGAGAAAGGGCTATGTGACGCACGGCGAGGTAAAGGTCAAATGTACGAAAACCGATGGAGAGAATTAGTTTAATAGCTTAAAAATAAGTTAATCATATGGGTTTCAGCGGCAACCGCTTCCCTCCGAGCAGCGAATCCAGGGGACAGCGAGGACTCATCTGCAGCGAATGTAGAAAACGCGACCTTCGCGTCACTCTGCCTTACAGACCGCGGCGCCTTCCGAATATTTGGAAATCAGGACGCAATTGTTCGCCACCGTGAATTCATGAATGAAAGACATTCTAGTTCGAATCGATTTTTCCATGTACCAAAACGTTATTTAGATCATTTAAATTGATCAGGAATTGCACTGCGCAACAACACTCAGTGAATTGAACGATAGTAAAGAGTAAGCGTGACTTTGTATATTTAAACGGCATTTTGAGAAGTCTTTAAGAAAGAATCGCGTCCAATGATACCAAAAGCATTTAGTCGAAATTGGAATACTAAGAAATGAAATTAAAAATTTGTGACTCTGAATTTAAAGCTAAACATTTTGACTTTCGCTGCATGCCATATTCGTTTCTGTTGCATTCCTTTGCTCACATACCTGAATAATGATTTTTCCACAAAATATTGTGCCTTTGGAATTGTAATGTAGATAGATACATTATTTAATATTTAGCGGAACAAATAAATGGTGTAAAAGATGGTATTTATTACCAGGAAACCAATCTATTTGCAATAATTACGAGGGAGAAGCAATTAGGGCTGTATTGATCACAGGAGAATGGAGGAAGTTTCGAGTAGGTTACATGAATTTACTCTACCACTGGAAATAGTCGAGTAAAATGTACTTTCAGACGATAAAACTGTGTTGCTTACTAAGTAGAACCTACCAGTCAGTAAATTCGACGATCAAGCGCTCAATGCGACTATTTCCATTGAGTTGGTCTTATCGCTCTTCTGAAATTAATTGTAAGCATACTCGTTTTTAAAATCCACTCTATTCGAGGACCAATTATTATTTGAAGGAGGTAAAATTATAGAATGAATCTTGGAAATTCCTAGGTAATAACTGAATTTTAATTTTGACTTTCCCTTGGTCGGCTTGTTCCCTTCTGAGTGTGAATAGGGCTTACTCCCAGAGAGTGAGTCGTTGCTCATATCAACACTTTGTCGCTGACGCCAAGAGCGTCAACCAATGCTACAGTCCCTCTGCACCACACACTGCTCATACCGCATTGCTCCGCAGCCGTCCAAATCCAATATGAGGACATGGAAATGCTCACCTTTCGTCCAAAGAACAGAACATGGGAAGCGGCACATTGGAAGCTCCTGAAAATATTAACCTAAATTCTACCTTGTCGTACCTATTCCCATCCAAACGAGTCATCGGAGACTCATGTTAAATCTCAGTTGTATTATTCAAATCATCCTCATAATTATACAGCGCTCCACTTATATTTTAGGAAGCTTGAAAATTTCACAGCGATAATGTACGATATGTGGATGGCCCTCAACCCACAGAATGTCATCCCCCGACGTCACTTCCGAAGATAACAATGGACAGAGCACTCACTCACCACTGATTGAAGTGTCAGTCGGAGACGCCTGCGCGCTCGGATGGGATTTCTGCAAGCCGCCGTTGGTCGCTTTCACGGTAGGGGCGAGCTTCCTCCACGACGGCACCTTACGATTTCCGTTTCCGAAAACAGACACAGGTAAGTGTAAAATGAGGACCATCCTTTTATACAGCCACCAAGTAAACCCTCCCGGTTTTAGGGCTTGCGCATGCGCAGGATGACGTTATTTTTTCATATAAACTCTCGACTGAAAGAAGAGGAGCACAAATGAGCCAGCTCGCATGAGAGGAAGAGGGTGGCACAAACGTATTTGGCTTCTTTAAAGGAAAGGGAGTTGGAAAAGGAAAGAACAGGTTTTCTTGTTTGTAAAAAAGACCACGTGACGTTTATATTAACGATTTTTTCGGGAACAGGATGCAAGGGAGGGCGGGGGGGGGGGGCGCGTTTTGAGAAGGGGGAGTCCACCGGCCAGGTGGGATCTCCTTTGGCCTGCCCGGTGTCTGAGTGCCGATCAACGGAGTGTGCCTCCCACCCCCCTTCCCATTGGCCGAAGCGTTGGGATGGCAGCATTTCGGCCACCTACCCTCCTCCCTCACTCCACATTCCCCCATCCCGCCCTTCCCTACCCCTCGTAATTAAAGTTTCCCAAAGGGTGGAACCCCGCCCTGTCATCTCCCGGGGGAGCGTCGCCTAATGACACCGAGGGATGGCGACAGGTGTCCTGGCGGAAGAAAATGGAGTGAAACCTCAAGCGAGGGAATGAATTGTTGCAAGCTGCCCGAAAACTAGCAACATATCCTTTGTTTTGATTTCGGGTCAACTCGAAGGAATAACATTGTTGTTATTTATTAATTATTTCTCTTGATGGTTAACTAAAGATCCATCCGAGGGAACTGATGACTCATCTGATCGCTAGTCTAAATAGCACAGGCTTAGCAAGGTACGATGTCTCTTGATTAATTTAGCAAAAAAGAGCGTAAGGTTCAGTGAACTTGCCGACAAGGATTCATCACTGATCCATCATAATCCAAATAAAAAGGGCATATCTTCTATTACTTCTTGTTTTTTACGATTAAAGAGACATGGGCTCATGGGTACGTCACTTAAGTCAATTAGATACTGGAAGAGTTTACCATCATGAAATATACTCGGAATGGTACACCTAGCACTGACTCATTAATTCATAATATTCAAATAATATTTTTTTCTGTTTTTCAACCATAAATTGCCAGGCCGAATTGTTTAACATTTCGCTCAATCGCCCTACATTTTAATTTTTCTCCACTAAAACTGGCATGAATTCGAAAAATTACGTGGTCAGTTCATTTTCATATAAAACGAATCACACTTTTTTTTTTTTAGTCGAAGGCAACGTCCCACTTTGAGCCCTCGGTCGGATTCTCTTCCTAGCGGAATTCAACGCCACCTGCTTGATCATGAAGAGAATATTACGTCCTCAGCAGCCAAGCAATGCATCAAATCAAACACAGGTTTTATTACCACCGACATAAAGTCTCCTTAGGCCATAGTAATCCGAAGTTACGGAAAAAGCAATGGACTTGGGCTATGAACCTTAAAATTATGAGAAATCACGGTTGATCCCTGGATCATTGAAGCTAATAATAATTAATAAAAGATTCATTAATACTTGATGAAAACTAATAGCCAATCGGTGGGCAACTGTTAAATATTGACGCCAAGTTGACTGCACCCTTGTATTTGCCTTGCCATAGCATAATTATGATACATAAATTATTATCACGCATATTTTTATGTACGTGCGCACCCAAATTATACGTGAATATTCGTCTGTAATGTTGAATGTTTTACGGCTTCTAGGTAGGCACGTTTTGACAGTAGGTGCATGGCATATGCCATGGCCGTGACATAGGCTAGCGGATAAAGCGCTTGCTTAATCGCCGGAGGGTTTCAAACTCGTATTCTGGGTGATGCCTCTCAAAAATTTGAAACAAAATCTTAAACTGATTCTCTGAAATATTTCCACGCAAAATAAGTATCTGCCGCCGCATGGCATTCCCCTTGGCCAACTCCTCTCTCCCTACTCACCCCCCGAAACGGCGGTTCTCTCCCCACGTATCTCACAATCCTTCCCTCAATTTCACCCCTCGAATCTCATTTTTTTACTAATTTCCTCTTCCCCTCCCCCCTCTCCATCGCAAACAAATTTTTCATCCTGGGTTGCCAGATGAATCGAGTTCAATGCCTCGGATGGCACGCCTGCAATTGGGAATCACGCATACTCCTCATACGAGGTTGGTTGGAGCCAAAATTCAGGTTTCGTGAAGCAATGAAAAAAATGATACATTTTCTTACATTCATTTTCCACCAGCAAGTATTTACCGTAAGGTAATAACAAAAACAAGCCGAAAATTTCGTCCTTAGAAAATAACAAAAACGTAATAAAGAAGTAGTTCAAGAAAAAAAAGAATAAGACCGCACACGGGTTGCAAAGGAATTTGATGGATCCGGTAGAATGATTACAATGGGAGTGTGTCCTTCATTGAACTTTGTCTGAAAGTAATGATAGACATTTCAAAACCGATAAATCGTAGTGTTGGTTGAATATAAAATAAAGACTAAAAGATATGAACCACATCATTTGATAGATTTTGGGCTGAATTCAGTGAAGCAAAGTCAATATTTCCCATTGCTTCAATGCCTTTTCGGTTTCAAATAAAAAGTATCTATGACGCCCAAGGAAACGCTTTATTTAAAGTAATAAAAATGTCCTTCCATGAGCAAATATTTCATTGTCGATTCTTCAAGTATAAAAATTTATATTAAAATATCCGAGGGCAAATATTCACTATATATGTATGTATGTATATATATATATATAATTATATATATATATATATATATATATATATATATATATATATATATATATATATACAAACATACATACATACATATATATACACATATATATATACTATATATATACTATACATATACTATATATATATACATATATATATACATACATACATATATATAGACTATATATATACTATACATATACTATATATATATATATATATATATATATATATATATATATATATATATATATATATATATAAACAGGGTCGCATCCAAAAGTGGTAGGACTGATTTTCTCTGGCCCGAACGGAGCGGTGGAGGGGGGTCTGTCTGGCAGGGTAAGATGGAGGGGGCCCTTAGCAACAGACCGACACCAACCTCAGTCGCCTGTGTGCTGTCGTTGAGTGAGGACACCGTTTTTAGTGAAGCAAGTTTTTTGTCCATGTCGAAAAACAAAATTAGTCTGAATTTAGAGCAACGTTATTCCATGAAGTTTTGTGCGAAACTCGGGAAGACGGCAACTGAGACCCTCGATATGATCAAGCAGGCTTATGGGGACACTGCCTTAAGCCGTTCCACAGTATTTCAGTGGCACAATTTGTTTAAAGAGGGTAGGGAGCTCGTTGAAGACGACCATCGCTCCGGACGGCCGTCGACGGCAAGAACCGACACGAATGTGGACAGAGTGAGGACACTGCTGAACACAGACCGACGCTTAACCAGTGAAGAAATTGCAGACCAGTTGGGTTTGTCTGCATCCAACGTCCAACGCATTATTTCACAAGATTTGGCCATGCGCAAGGTGTGCGCCAAGATGGTGCCGAAAATTCTGAGACGCGACGAACAGGCAACGCGTGTGCGCATTTCCGAAGAAGTGTTAGCCAATTTGCACCGAGATGAAAATTGTTTGGGCAATGTGATAACTGGTGATGAAACATGGGTTTTTCAATATGACCTCGAAACAAAAAGACAATCCGCGGAATGACACACTTCCGCGTCCCCTCGTCCAAAAAAGGCTCGCATGAGCCAATCAAAAATCAAAACGATGTTGATTGTGTTTTTCGACCGTCATGGAGTGGTTCACAAGGAGTTTGTCCCACCAGGGGAGACTGTGAGTGCGAACTTTTACGTGCAGGTGCTCACCCGCCTCCGATAACGCGTGAAAAGAATCCGACCGGGCATCGCAAACTGCTGGGTGCTTCATCATGACAACGTGCCGTGCCATGGCGCGCTCGTCGTCAGACAGCTCCTGGCTAAACACGGCGTTGCCACGTTGCCGAACCCGCCCTATTCTCCCGATCTGACACCACCGGACTTCTTTTTCTTCCCCCTGATGAAAAAACAGCTCAAGGGACTCGTTTTGACTCGATAAAGGCCGTTCAAGAGGCTTCGACGAGGGTCATCAACGGCATCCCCAAAGAAAATTTCCAGCTGGCGTTCGGGGAATAGGAGCAACGTTATACTAAGTGTGTAGCAGCTCAAGGATCATACTTTGAAGATTATTAAGTCGATGTAAGTATATCGTCAATAAAATTCTTGTAAAAAAATCAGTCCTACCACTTTTGGGTGCGACCCTTAATACGTATAATATATTTACTTATTAGAGGTGTGCCTATATATGTATATATATACATACATACATATATACATATATATATATATATATATATATATATATATATATATATGGGCTGATTCGTAGTATTTATGAGGAAGGAATCTGGCCGGAAGACTTTGTGAGATCAGTTTTAGCTCCAATTCGGAAAAAGGTAAAGGCTACATCATGTGAGGACTACAGGACGATAAGTTTGATATCCCACGCAGCTAAAGTTGTTATCAGGATCATAAAGAAAAGGATAGAGAATAGGGCCAGTGACTCCTGAGGGGATCATCAGTTTGGGTTTAGGAAGGGGAGAGGTACGCATGATGCCATTGCAGTAATGAGATTATTAATCGAGAGGAATATAGAACACAACCAGGAGGTATTTGCCTGTTTCGTAGATTTCGAAAAAGCGTTTGATAGAGTGAATTGGGAAAAGCTAATGTTAATATTGAAGAAAATAGGAATAGATTGGAGGGAAGGGGGATAATCCGCAACCTTTACAGGTGTCAGACTGCTCAGGTGCGGGTGGGAAACGGGGAGTCCGGATGGGCAGTGTTAGGAAGGGGTGTAAGGCAGGGTTGCCCATTATCACCGTTGCTGTTCAACCTTTATGCAGAGGAAATTATCCAAGAGGCATGGGAAGAACTGGAGGTAGGAATGAGAGTGGGAGGGGAATTCGTAAAATCAGTTAGGTTTCCTGATGACCAAGCTTTAGTTTGTCAGTCAGCCAAGGGGTTGCAAGCATTGCTGAGTGATTTTAGAAATTCAGTGCGACAGGTATGGGATGAGAATTAATATTAATAAAACAAAGGTTATGCGAATTTCTACCAAGAAAAAGGCTAAGCTTAACATTAAAGTAGTAGGGCAAAAACTAGAGCAGGTAGAACAGTTTACGTATCTCGGTAGTGTTTTGGACCAACACGGTCAAAGTAGTAGGGACGTAAGGCGAAGAATTGCACTAGGCAAAGAGGCTTTTACAAGGAGGAGGGAGTTAATGACGGGGACGTTGAGTAAGGATGTTAAGAAAAGACTCGCAAAAACTTTGATATGGAGCGTAGCTATGTACGGCGCGGAAACGTGGTCATTGAAGCAGGAGGATAGACGTAGACTGGAGGCTTTTGAAATGTGGGTGTGGAGAAGAATGGAGAAGGTGAAATGGACAGAGAAGAAAACAAATGAGGAAGTACTTGGTATGGTGGGCGAAGAGAGGGGTTTGATAGGAGATATATCCTAAGGAGGCAGGAAAAGTGGATGAAGGGGGTGTTGACCGGCAGTGGGATGTTGAAGGCTGTGATAGAGGGTAGAATGTTGGGCAAAAGAGGAAAGGGAAGGAACAGGATAGGGATGTTGGACGGGATGAAGGGAGGAAGAAAGTACTCAGAGATGAAGAGGGACCTGAAATAGAGTTGGATGATGGATTTTGTGTTTTGTAGGAGTAATAAAATATTTGTTTGGTAGTTGTGTCCATCCAAAAACCTAACTTCACCCGTAGATTACCTTAAAAAAAAAAAAAAAAAATATATATATATATATATATATATATATATATATATATATATATGTATACATATGCAAATAATTTCTAGACTTCCAATCGGTTAAGGTCTGTTTCGGATGGACGCAACTACCAAATGAATATTTTTTTTTCTTGCACAACATAACCCGACATCCTATTCTACCTATGGTCCATCTTCATCTCCGAGTATTTCCTTCCTCCCTTCATTCCGTCCAACATCCCTATCCCATTCCTACCCATTCCTCGTTTAGCTAACACTCCCCTCAATAAGTCTTCAACATCCCACTGCCGGTCAATACCCCCTTCATCCATTTTTTCTATTTTCTTACGATTTCTCCCAACAATCCAGTCCCCTGGTCCACCACTCGTAGTACGAGCACTATGTAGCACATCCTCATTTATTTTCCTTTCGGTCCATTTCACCATCTCCACACCCAAATTTCAAGAGCCTCTAATCTACGTCTATCATCCTGTTTCCGCGCCTAACATAACCACGCTCAATATCAAAGTTTTGAAAAGCCTTTTCTTATCATCCTAACCTAACTTCCCTGTCATCACTTCCATCCTCCTTGAGAAAACGTCTTTGCTCAATGCAATTCTTTTTCTTACGTCCCTACTACTTTGACAATTTTGGTCCAAAACACTTTCGAGATTCGTTATCTCTTCCACCTGCTCAATTTTTTACCCGCCTATATTAATGTTAAGCTTAGCCTTTCTCTTTAAGGAAAAGTGCAAACCCTTTGTTTATTTATATTTAATTCCATTCCATATGTAATGCACTGAATTTTCAATTCCCTCGCCAATGTTTACAACCTCTTGGCTGACTGACAAACTAGAGCTTAGTTATCAGTAAACCAAACTGATTTTACGAATTCCCCGCCCACTTTCTTTCCTACCTCCAATTCTTCCCATGCCTTTTTTAATCATTTCCTCCACATATACGTTGAACAGCACCGGTGATAATGGGCAACCCTGCCTTACACGTGTTCCTAACACTGTCCATTCGGACTCTCCGTCCCCACACGCACCTGGGCAGTCTGAGACATGTACAGGTTGCGGATTAGCCTCCTTTCCCTCCAATCTATTCCTATTTTCTGCAATATACTCATTAGTGGTTTCCAAACTGAATTAATCAAACACGTATTCTAAATCTACGAAACAGGCAAATATGTCCTGATTGTATTCTATGAATATTTCTGATGACGGTGATGACATCTTCAGTTAAAGAGTATCTTTAGGGCTTAGGTGCCTTGTTTTTTTAGTTTCACCATCAATATCAGGCTTGATGACGGTAAACGGTGGACGGTGTCTCTCTGGATTTTGGAAAGACTTTCGGCGAAGTACCTAATGGTAAACTACGAACTCAGAAATCTAGAAGCCTATGGCATGCGGAGAAATCTCCTGGGCTGGATACAAGTTTTTTAAATGGTCGCGTATAAAGAGTAGTCATAGGTAGATGGTGTTACCTCTAATGCAGTAAAAGTCACTTCAAGTGTTTTCCAGGGAAGTGTTATCGCTTTCATTCCTACTTTATGTTAACAACATTCACTCCGTAGTCACTAGTAAGATACGTATATTTGCCGATTATGGGGTGGTTTACCGTGATATCCGTAATGCTGAGGTCAGGGAAGCTTTATGAGATTATCTTAATGCATACAACTCTGGTGCGGCACTTGGCAATGAGAATTAAATTTGAAAAAAGGGTAGTCGTAATTTTTTTAAAAAAGAGCAATTCCCCGCAGAAGCCTACGGCATCGGGAACACCGAAATGGAATGTGTACACTCAATCAAATACCTAGGTATCAATAAAAAAGGGCAGAAAAGGTACATGTAATTAGTTTCATCGAAACATTCCTCCGGACCTGAAAGCTTCTTGGCCTAATTAAATTTCTCTATTTATGTTCCAACTACTTCATATATCTTACCTTGCTAAGTTAGGTAAACTGCCCCACCGGCCCATGTTTTGGCCCTCCCATTCTAGTGTTTCACTTATCTTTTCTAGACAACCACAAAACATAACTTTCTTATGATTGATTCTCATCCAGTATCCACACGGAAATGCATACAGCAATGTTTGCAATGCCTCGGATGACTGCTTCACATAACATTGATTACCCGCAAACTCTATCTTGTCTCTCCTCACAAAACAAAACCCGGCATCCCAATCTACAACAAGTCCCTCTTCAACTCTGAGTACTTCCTTCCTCCCTTCATTCCGTCCAACATTCTTATCCTGTTCCTTCCCTTTCCTCTTTTACCCTAAATTCTCCCCTCTAAGACAGTCTTCAACACCCCACTGTCGATCAATACGCCCTTCATCCATTTTTCCTGCCTCCTTATGATTTCTCGCAACAATCCCCTCTCTTCGCCCACCATACCCAGTACCTCCTCATTTGTTTTCCTTTCTGTCCACATCAATTTCTCCATCCTTCTCCACACCCACATTTCAAAAGCCTCCAATCTACGTCTATCATCCTGCTTCAATTACCACGTATCCGCGCCGTACATAGCCACGCTCAATATCAAAGTTTTTACGAGCCTTTTCTTAACATCCTTGCTGAACGTCCCTGTCATCAACTCCCTCCTTGTGAAAGCCTCTTTGCCTAGCGCAATTCTTCTCCTTACGTCCTCACTCCTTTAACCATTTTGGTCTAAAACACTTCCGAGATACGTAAGGTGTTCCACTTGCTCCAGCTTTTACCCTCCTATTTTTATGCTAAGTTTAGCCATTTTCTTTCTAGGAAATTGCCTAACTTTTTTCATTTATATTTAATCTCATCTTATGTCCATTGGACTCAATTACCAATTTCCACACCAATGCTTGCAACCCCTTGGCTTGCTGACAAACCAGAGCTTGGTCGTCATAAAACCTAACAATTTTACAAAATCCCCACCGACTTTCATTCCTTCCTCCAGTTCTTCCCATGCCTCTTGAATGATTTCTTCCACATATTCGTTAAACAGCACCGGTGATAATGGACAACCCTGTCTAACCCCTCTTCCTAACACTACCCATCTGGTCTCTCCGTTCCCCACTCGCACTGATCAATCTGAGACACGCACAGGCTGCGGATTAGTCTCCTATCCCTCCAATCTATTCGTACTTTCTGCAATATATTCATTAGTTTCTCCCAATATCAAAAGCCTTTTCTAAATCTACGAAACATGTAATTACATTCAGATTTGTTCCATATTCTTCTCAATTACATGCAGTGAGCTCATTGCTGATATGGGGTATGCTGAGATGTTAAAGAGATTACCTGGGATATAGTTTTAGAATCCAGCATTGGAGTATTTGAATTTTTTTTTGTATCTAGGTGAATATTGATCGTGACATGCCATAGCATATATATATATATATATATATATATATATATATATATATATATATAAATATTTAAAAAACAGATTTAGATTATTAGAATATAGAAACACAAAGAAAGGACACTCACAATTTGTTATTTGACGTTTCGACAGCACGGCTGTCGTCTTCAGAATCGTTCTGAAGACGACAGCCGTGCTGTCGAAACGTCAAATAACAAATTGTGAGTGTCCTTTCTTTGTGTTTCTATATTCTAATAATCTAAATCTGTTTTTTAAATATTTGTGTGTCGCCGAAGAGCGTTCCATTTCGAAGATATTTTATTTATATATATATATATATATATATATATATATATATATATATATATATATATACATACATATATATACATATACATATATACATATATATATACATATATATATATACATATATATATATACATATATATATATATATACATATATATATATATACTACCTTGATCAAAAAGTTCCCGGAATAACCACCGTGTGGCGCTCCCATCGTTCCGATTTGAGTTCTGTTTTTTTGTTAAATTGGTACATCTGTTGTTGATATTCCCTTTAAATCTTAGTGTCATAACTTGACATTTGCAAAAGTTACGGTCGGTTTTCGGTATGTCCATCAGTGCTTCCTGCGATTTTTCCATTACTTCCTCTCGGCTGCTAAAACGCGTTCCCCGTAATGGTTTTTTAACTCGATTGAACAGAAAGAAGTCACAGGGAGCCAAATCAGGTGAATTCGGTGGCTGTTGGATGGTATTTGTTGCATTTTTCGTCAAAAAATTACGAATAATGATAGCACTGTGCGACGGTGCGTTATCATTGGTGCAAAATCCACGAGTTTTCTGCCCACATTTCTGGTCTCTTTCGGCGAATTGCTTCACGCAAACGTCTCATAACGCCCAAATAATACTCTTTGTTTACTGTCTGGCCTTCTGGCAAAAATTCATGATGCACTACACCGTTGTAATCCATGAAAACCGTCAGCATTGCCTTCTTTTTTGACTGAAAACGACGTGGTTTTTTTGGTCTCGGCTCATTTGGTGAACGCCATTCACTTGCCTGATGTCTGGATTGCGTGTCGTACTCATAAACCCACGTCTCGTCTCCAGTAATGATCCTTTTGATGAATGTGGGATCGGATTCAGCCTCGCAAATCATGTCTTTTGCGACGTCAACACGGTCTCTTTTTTGCATGAAATTGAGGTCTTTTGGGCCCAACTTTGCTGCTACACGACGGAAACCCAAATCATTAACCACAATGTCTTGGGCGGATCCATAGGCAATGTTCAAGTCCTCCGCTATTTCTCTGATGGTTAATTTGCGGTTATTGACCAACATTTCTTTTACTTTATCAATTTTTTCACCGACTTTCGATGTCGATGGTCTGCCACTGCGTTCATCATCTTCGATTGACTCACGACCACTTCTGAACCGCTCGTGCCACTGGTAAACGACCGTTTTTTTTTAGAGAATCGTTGCCGAAACACTTTTCCAACATTTCCAACGTCCGTGCGCCACTAAATCCGTTTTTTACGCAAAATTTAATACAAGTTCGTTGTTGCAAATTTAAATCCATTTCTGAAATTGTAAAAAATCGCCAACACACACAGAGATAGATGTACTCTTGGCTACGTAACTTTTGCAAATGTCAAGTTATGACACTAAGATTTAAAGGGAATATCAACAACAGATGTACCAATTTAACAAAAAAAACAGAACTCAAATCGGAACGATGGGAGCGCCACACGGTGGTTATTCCGGGAACTTTTTGTTCAAGGTAGTATACACGAGGGTCATCCGGAAAGTAGTACCCGTTCGTACCGCATGAAGTGCTGACGACGCGAGTAGCCGCTGGACGAGGTCAGATAGCTTCAGTGGCTTGTCTGCCTTCTCTGAGCCAAGTTGCGTGACGCTAGCATTGCCTGTGTTGTTTCTGTGATTGTTTACAATGTTTAAAAAAATTGAGAACGCCGCCAGTTGTGAAGTGAGGGCAGTGATTAAATTCCTCAATGCAAGAAACGTTCGCCCATGTGATATTCATCGCCAATTAAAGGAGGTGTATGGAGACAATGTAATGGACGAGTCGTCTGTTCGGCGGTGGTGTCGCAACTTCAACATGGGGAGGGGGAACACACACGACGATGAGCGTTCGGGGAGACCGTCTGTCATTACAGACCAACTGGTGAGCTCAGTTGACGAATTCGTGAGGAACGATCGGCGCGTCACAATTGATGACATCTGTGAGCATTTTCCCAATGTTTCTCGAACAATTGTTCATGAAATTGTTAAACACCATCTGCATTATGCAAAAATTTGTGCAAGATGGGTCCCTCGCGTATCTCAATGAGCTGGCGGCGAAGGACTATGCAGCAGGAATACAGAAACTTGTCACACGTTATGACAAATGCCTTAATTTGCTTGGAGATTATGTTGAGAAGTAGTTTAAAGTATCCTCTTTCAAATAAAATTTTTTATGTTTGTTAATATTTACTTTTGTGTCTTTAATTCACGAACGGGTACTACTTTCCGGATGACCCTCGTATATACATATATTTGCGTTCGTTATTGCTGGCATTAAGTTAATTCGTAAAAAATAGTAAAAAAGAGAGCAGCAAACAAGCTAACCAGCATTAAAGAAAATAGTATTCCTATAATGGCGTACATATCCATCGTGGTACTCTTACTCAAATAAATAAGTACTTAACTATTAATTTTTAATTTCGTGGACGGGTAGGTAGGCAGTTATTTTGTGGCATGACCTTAGATTACCCCGATAACATCCATCTTTTGCAACACGAATCCACACTCCTTCCTCCACAAATGAATTGCACTAATTTTTTACCTTCTTGCAATATGCACAAATCGTCAAAAGCCGCTAATTTCATAAAATCGTTACTCCAGTCATTATATTAAACTCAAGAGAGTCAATTCACCTTCAACTGTCTACTACCTGTTTTTCGGAAGAATGATGTTATTGGGTAGCCTCCCAGTTAGAGCTGGGTCATGAGCAGACCTAACTGGTTGTATGGTGTGTCCACGGGCTTCCGTTCCCATCTCGACTTCTTCCCATGCCTCTCTCCTCCGCGTTTAGCAGCGGAGGCGATAATGGATGCCCCTGTCTTACCCATGCCCCACTCGCCCCTCAGCAGTCCGAGACGGGTTACAGGTAAGTCACCTCCAATCTACTCCTATTTACTCCAATACGTAAATTAAAAAGCGCAATTAACTATATCGAAAGCCTTTTTCAAAATTCTCGTAACAAAAAAATGCATCCTGATATTGTTCCATGGTTTTCTCTACTAGTGGCATCTCGATATGGCACCATGTCTACCTTCCCTGAACCCAAACTGATCGTCCCCTAAGAAATCGTTTGCCATGCTCTCCATTCCCCTTGCTTGCTTGTTTTCACTAGTCTTTTTATCTTCCTTACTTTGATTCTTCATCTGCCATCAACTTCTTCCTCCTTGTCTGTATTGCCTAACGCCTTTCTTATTCAACCATTAAATTAATTTCTTTCGATGGATATACAAAATCTCCACGAAGGGAAACTTTTCCCCCGTATGGGAATTCATATTTTTATAACATCTACATTTACATAATACCCCGCAAGCCGCCGCAAGGGTGTGTGGCGGGGAGTGTTAGGTCACCACCCGTAAAAGAGAACAAAACCACATGCAAAATCAGTGCATGCATGCAAAACTATAGCCACAGTGGCGTATACATTAATGCGAAAATCCTTACTCGCATGCAAATACTATACTATCAACTGACCAAAAATTGCACCTTCGGCTGCAGTAAAATGTTTATCAAATAACGTGCAAGCTAATATTTGATAAGTAAGAAGCGAAATATCACTACCACATGGACATGCAAAATACAACGGTCTCCTCCCCCAAGGACACCGGTAGGGAATGTGATCCGACGCTGCAGGTTCCGGGAGCACTAGGAAAATAATCAATATATGACAGTGACACATCAAGCAATAATGTTAGCAGATTATTTGATGGCATTAAAATGCGTTCATACGGGAATAAAGGGTTTTGACAACAAAACACACAAGGTCAGCCAAAGTGCATGCAATTGAGTAGAACTAATTTTCCCCTAGGACGCTGAGGGGGGAAGTGGAATTTGTGCTATCTGTAACCCTATTGTTGCTATCCCGTATTGTCCGTGGGAATAAGGAGTCCTCGAGTGTGCTAGTTCCGACAAAGTTTAAACAAGTCTTTTCTTGACATTCTTATTCAACGTCCCTGTCATGAATTTCCTCCTCCTTGTGAAATATTCTTTGCTTTAATGCAATTCATCTCCTTACATCCCAACGACTTCAACAATTTTGGTCCAAAATACTGGAGAAACGTAAACTGTTCCACCTGCTCTAGTTTTTGCCCTTCTCTGTTAGCATTTAATTTAGCTTTATCTTTCTGGTAAACCACATAACCTTTGTTTTATTTATGTTTATTCTCTTCCCATACCTTTCACACTCAACCTCCGGTGCGATCAGAAATGCTCGCAACTTCTAGACCCTCTTGTTTAACCAAGGCTTGATTATCCGTAAACCGAACTGATTCATGAAAAAACTATGAATCACTATTCCCATGACTAAGCCCTGAGGGAACTCGATCCCTGAAGATGGTGAAATGCATCACATCGAAGACTGCCGTGAGAGCTAAACAAACAAGTATAAATAAAATCTCATACGGATATCACTCCTGCTCAATAGTTCTTATTTCAGACAAAAGAGGACGTAGCTCATTTTATAGCATTTAGTATTCAGGGTTTGAAACATTTCTCATCAAATGGTTTTTAGGTTATTGCGTTTCCTCCCTTCGCGTTCATTTCTTGTCTTAGCCTTGGTGTGTCATGGCTTTGCCCTAGCCTTTGCTAGAGCATATCTTGCCATTGATCTTACGTTTCATACCCTTGCTCCAACGTTCTGCCCGTTGCCCTTGCGTTTCTTGCTTCTGCCTTCCCGTTTCTTACCGGTGCCCTTGGGATCTTGCTTTTGCCTTTGAGATCCCTTATTTACCATTTTGTTTTTAGCCGTTACCCATGCGTTTCCCACCTAATGGAGTATTCACAGGAAACCTTCACTCTATATTGCAGGATTATAAAAAGTGATAATCCAAATAGGGATACTCTTAATAGGGAACCACTTCTCCCTAATCTCTCTTATACTAAGTGAAAGTAAACTTTTATTTACGCGTCGTCGCTAAGCCCATTATTAACATGCGCCAATCAAATCCCCTTACCTATTTTCTAATCTTCGCTCCAGCGAAAGATTTACACTTGGACTCCATTGATTTGCGCATGCCTTGCTATTTTTACGAGGATTCGCTTCCGCTGGAAAATTTACCTTTTTTAGCCTGCCAAGTTAGACTGAAAATGAATCAGCTTGCTGCCTTAAATAATTAACAGAAAAATTAATTGATAATTTTACGTGAGAGACTCGAAATTTGTACTTTTTAAAGAAACCGATTAACATTTCTTCTTCCATATCCGCTTAATACCCCGCAAGCCGCTGAAAAAGTGCGGGTGGCGGGGGGTGTTAGGCCACTACCCGTAATTAAGAAAAGGAAGCGGATGTCAAAGCCACAAATTTATACCAACTACAAACAAAACATGGCATACAATTATGCAAAAACCCTTAAAATCCATATACATTGTGTTTTAAACATTTCTAAAGTGACTTTGGTTTCTTTCTGTTATGATTCCTGATTATTAGGTGAACTAATGAGTATTTGTATTTATCTGTACTGTAATCTATCTCCCTTATTTTATTTCTGTGGTCTGATCTACCTAAGTAGTGTGGGGCCATTATAATTCCTTTAGTGTCATCGTTAGACTCGTTTGCTCTAAACCTTTCTAAAAGTCTAAGTCTCGCTTGTTCCCTTCGTATCTCAAGTGACTCCCAGCCTTAATCCTTTAAGAGACCTGTCACACTTGTGTTTTTATCATAACAATTTTTGATGAATCGGGCGGATTTCCTCTGGACTTTATCTAATTTTTTTTGCCAAATTTTCTCCCACGGATCCCAAATACTTGCGGCATATTCCAAATGAGGTCTAACTAGAGCAAAGTAACGCCTCTCTTTAACTTTCTCATTACATTTCCCCACCACCCGTTTTATGAAGCCGGGTTTCTTTAAAGCGGATCCGCATATTGTCCTGATATGTGCTCCCCATGAAAGGCGTGGTGTTAGAACAACCCCCAAATATTTAACTTGATTTGCCGTAGTTAGCACTGAACACTATTTCATGGTTAATGTCCTGTTGGCCACTTCCTTTGTTCAAAAATTTCAAAACTGCGCATTCGTCTTTATTAAGCATTAATCCCCCATTCCTAGCACCAATCCGAGATTGTGTCTAAATTTCTAGATCATTTAACGCGTTTCTACCAGTATGGCATTGCAGAATTAAAGGTCATGCGATCTAACAATGTTGTATCAATGAAAATGAAACATAAGATTTGGTAGTACTTTTGCCAGTTTTACTCAACTCGTCCTTTTGTTGATGATAAGAAAGACGGATGCTTATTTTTGCATACCAGAATGCACGAAGGCTCAATCGGACAGACATCCGAGCGGTGGCTCGTAGGGTATTTGAAAAATAGTAATTCCGACAAGTCATTCAGAAAAATAACCAGGGTCGTGTTGAGAGATTCTGCCTGTGCCCAACTAGATTCAAAACTCTTTCCCTCCTTCCATTGAGGAAGATGGTCATCGAAATATTCACAAAACGATAATGCAAGTGTACTTCTATGTTATTTAAGGTAATACTTCTTTATTTTGTGTTTCTTAGTTATCGCCGCTTGTGACTGACACTATGTATGCATATATATATATATATATATATATATATATATATATATATATACACATATGGTATGCATATATATATATAAATATATATATACATATGGAATACACATGCATATACATTCAAACACGAAAACCCACCGTTGGGCGAACAAATGCTACAGAAGATTTGCTCGAATCCGCCTTCCCCACCTCTTCTATATTTGTCTTTGAAATGTCCTCCTATACCATTTCCTTGGGTCTATATCAGCTTAGGTCCAGGCATACTAGAAAATGAGATAGAAAGGGCATTAAGGGAGATGAAACTAATAAGGCCGTGGGTGTAGATAACATTCCCGCGGAACTATTGAAATGCTTAGGAAAATGTGGGAGGAAGAAGCTATATGGGCTGATCCGTAGTATTTATGAGGAAGGAATCTGGCCGGAAGACTTTTTGAGTTGAGTTTTAGTTCCTATCCCGGAAAAGGTAAAGGCTACGTCATGTGAGGACAATTAGTCTGATATCCTACGGAGCTAAAGTTGTCCTCAGGATCATAAGCAAAAGAATAGAGAGTAGGACCAATGATTACTTAGGGGATGATCAGTTTGGGTTTAGGAAGGGGAGAAGTACGCGTGATGCCATTGCAGTAATGAGATTATTAATTGAGAGGAATATAAGATACAACCAGGAGGTATTTGACTTTTTTTGTAGATTTCGAAAAAGCGTTTGATAGAGTGAATTGGGAAAAACTAATGAGTATATTGCAGAAAATTGGAGTAGATTGGGAAAAAGGAGGCTAATCCGCAACCTGTACATGTCTCATACTGCTCAGGTGCGAGGAAACGGGGAGTCTGGTTGGGCAGTGTTAGGAAGAGGTGTAAGGCAGGGTTGCCCATTATCACCGTAGCTGTTCAACCTGTATGCAGAGGAAATGATCAAAGAGGCATGGGAAGAACTGGAGGTAGGAATGAGAGTGGGCGGGGCATTCGTAAAATCAATTAGGTTTGCTGATGACCAAGCTTTAGTTTGTCAGTCAGCCAAGGGGTGGCAAGCATTGCTGAGTGAATTGGAAGTTCAGTGCGACAGGTATGGGATGAGAATCAATATTAATAAAACAAAGGTTAAGCGATTTTACAGAAAGAAAAAGGCTAAGCTAAATATTAAAATAGGAGGGTAAAAAAGTAGAGCAGGTAGAACAGTTTACGTATCTCGGTAGTGTTTTGGACCAACACGGTCAAAGTAGTAGGGACGTAAGGAGAAGAAATGCGCTAGGCAAAGAGGCTTTCATTACTTTGATATGGAGCGTGGCTATGTACGGTGCGGAAACGTGGTCATTGAAGCAGGAGGATAGACGTAGACTGGAGGCTTTTGAAATGTGGGCGTGGAGAAGAATGGAGAAGGTGAAATGGACCGAGAGGAAAACAAATGAGGAAGTTCTTTTGTATGGTGGGCGAAGAGATGGGTTTGTTGGAAGAAATCCTCTTAAGGTAGGAAAGGTGAATGAAGGGGGTATTGACCGGCAGTGGGATGTTGAAGACTTTAATAGAGGGAGAATTTAGGGTAAAAGAGGAAAGGGAAGGGACAGGATAGGGATGTTGGATGGGATAAAGGGAGGAAGAAAGTACTCAGAGCTGAAGAGGGACCTGATGTAGAGTAGGATGTTGTGTTTTGCTAGGGGTCACAAATTATTAAATTTGTAATTATGTCCATCTAAAACCTACTTTAACCGGTAGATAACCTACAGGTAGTAATAATATATATAAATATATATGCAGTCCCTCCCCGGGCTGCATCCTTGTTGTGGTGGAAGGGCTTGTGCGTTCCGATGACCCCTAGAGCTGTGCTGGCGGGAGTAATAATAATTGCTCCTGGTAGGGTCACCCATTGCAGATAGGTCACTTCAACCCTGAGAATAAACAAATATGGGACACATATAGTTCCTCTATTGAGTTGATTGAAACCAAAACACAAATACGTAGCGCCTTACTGGACTTTAAATGCAAAGTACTTTACGAGCACTTGGACACTGACCCGAAACCTTTCTGGTCATATGTTAGGGAAGTAAATGGGAGTAAAGAAAGTGTGGCTTGCTTAAGTGTGGCTTGTACCAATATATTTTTTATACAGACAGTGAGGGTAAAGCTAACATCCTAAATTCATTCTTCCAAAGCGTTTTCTCGAATGATATTGCCACCACATATCTCCAAGGAACAACCCATGGAAAAAATAACAGCGGACCAACAAGGAATTCTAAAATTTCTTAGTGAGATTAAACCCAACAAATCCCCGGGTCCCGAAAATATACCAGCTAGGGTGATAAAACATTTAGCTCCAAACATTGCCCCGTACCTTGAATTTATATTTAACAAATCCCTCACAGATTGCAAAGTACCTAAAATTTGGAAAACCGCGCAAATAACGCCTATTTTTAAAAGTGGTGACAGGGAGGATCCCAGTAATTACAGACCTATATCTATCACTTCTATCTGTTGCAAAATCTTAGAGCACATAATTGTCAGTTCAATAATGAGACACCTTGATAACATTAACTTTTTAAGTGACAACCAACACGGATTCAGGAAAACCCGCTCCTGCAAAACCCAATTAGGATTATTTACACACGATTTACTTTTATCTGGTGAGAGAGGTAGGCAAGTGGATGCGATCTTCTTAGATTTTCAAAAGGCATTTCATAAGGTTCCACATGGTAAACTCATTCATAAATTAAAGGTCGCGGGTATAAACAAGGGCGCCATAAGTTGGGTTAAAGATTTTCTTTCAGAGTGGGAGCAGAGGGTAGTCGTTGATGGCGCTAGTTCCGACAGCGTTCGAGTCACGTCGGGGGTACCTCAGGGAAGTGTGATCGGGCCGTTGCTTTTCTTGATTTTTGTTAACGATTTGAACCGCGAAGTGAAAAGTAAAATTAGGATGTTCGCGGATGACACGGTGATCTATCGGGAGATATCTGGGGATGAGGATCGTTTTATTCTAGCGCAGGATTTAGATTGCATTACTGAATGGTGTTCTAACTGGGGATTGACACTAAATTATAATAAATAATCGGTGGTAAATTTCTTTAAAAGATCAACGGGATTTGCTTACAAATTAGCTGGAGGTTAGCTAGACCTAGCAGTTGATATGGTAAAATACCTAGGTGTCACATTCACAAAAGACTTAACTTGGGGGACTCACATACGTAAAGTCTGCGGTCAAGCATATAAAAAATTGGGATTCATTAGACGCATTGTCGGCAAAAGTGACTCGAAGGTCAAGGAGCGTTGTTACCACGCTCTTGTAAAGCCTCATGTAGAATACGCATGTAGCGTGTGGGATCCGAGTGAAAAAGGCCTCATTCGGGAAATTAAGAAGGTTCAACGCCGGGCAGCCCGTTTTGTAGAAACTTCTTACGATAAAACGCAAAGCGTCACCGAAATGCTCATGGATTTGGGGTGGGAATCATTGGAAGAGAGACGATTCAATGCAAGATTGAAATTATTAAATAAATTCAGATCCGCATGTTTCAACACCGAGGTCTCGCAAATTATTCGTACTCCTACATACATTGGTCGCTTGGATCATGCATATAAAATTCGGGGAATAGATGCCAGAACTAGCCGACTCAAGGACTCCTTCCCATGGACAATACTAAGGGACGTAAGGAAAAGAATTGCGCAAGGGAAAGAGGCTTTCACAAGGTGGAGGGAGTTGATGAGAGGGACGTTGAGGTAGGATATTAAGAAAAGACTCGTCAAAACTTTGATATGGAGCGTAGTTCTCTACGTTCTCTAAGTTCGGAAACGTGGTAATTGAAGTAGGAGGATAGACATAGACTTGAGGCTTTTGAAATGTGAGTATGGAGAAGAATGGAGAAGGTGAAATGGACTGAGAGGGAAACTAATGAGGAAGTTCTTGGTATGGTGGGCGAAGAGAGGGGTTTGTTGGGAGATTTCCTCTGAAGGCAAGAAAAGTGGATGAAGGGGGTATTGACCGGCAGTGGGATGTTGAAGACTGTAATAGAGGGGAGAATTTTAGACAAACGAGGAAAGAGAAGGAACAGGATAGGAATGTTGGACGGGATGAATGGAGGAAGGTAGCTCTCAGAGATGAAGAGGAGTCTGATGTAGAGTAGGAAACTGAATTTTGTGCTTTGTTCGGAATAACAAAATATTTATTTAGTAGCTGTGTACATCCAAAAACCTACCAACACTGGTGGATTACATGATAAAAAAATATAAATAAGTTGAGGTGAGGGGTGCGAGAGAAAGGGAAGGGGGCCAGAGGAAAGGGAGAACGGGAGGCGAAGTAGGGGTGAGAGGAATGGTCGGGGAGAGGAAAGGGAGAGGGAGGGGGTGGAATTGACACAAAATCGGAATATAGAACAACATGCTCACCGTAACTATTGTAACATACGAGACCCAGGTTTCCACCTACAAAATATTGATCAAGACCTCGCAAGTCAAAACAAAGACCACGTACACCAAAACTCATTCGGAAAAACACAGTGTCCACCCCCCGATATGCTTTGCTTCCACAAAGTTAGAATTTTAGGCCACTCCCATCAGTGAACGATATTGAGGCCCGGATGCTGATAGGCCATACAGATGTAAATGAATGCCATTTCAAGAGTTTTTAATTCTATATAGTTATCGGATGTGGGAAGGGACGCTAGGACGGAAACATTGTAACACTGGTTGAAAGGGGTATTATGATGGGAAGCGTATTTAGGGATGGAGAGACCCGCGGACGGGGAGGAGGGATTGCACGAGGCGCGGTGGTTATTAATCCTAATGTTAAGTGGTGTGGAACATTGGCCTATGTAAAAGGACGGGCAGAGTTTACAGGTAAGAAGATAAACAACATTCTTGGAAGTGCAAGAGGAATAGGGGAAGGGCGGGAGAGAGTTAAATGGTGGGATGGAGTGGGGTGGAGTGGTGAAAATAGGGCAGGTTTTGCATCTTGCTCGGTGACATGGAGTGGGTATGGCTCTGGGGGTGTGAGGGGATTTTGAGAGTGGCCTGGTGGATTTGAGGATATCTGCTAGTTTGGCGGGACGTTTGAAGGTGACAGAGGGGCATTTGGGAAGAAGGTTGGAGGAGGTGTTTTGATTTTTGAGGATGGGGAATAGGTCTTTGAGGATGAATTTGAGAGACTGAATGCCTGGGAAGTAGGTAGTACAGATTGAGAGAGGCTGGGAGTCTGTGGTTGAGGTAGGCTTGGGGGTGTAGGAATGTTTAAGTACTTTTTTATGGAGGAGAGAATCAGGGTATCCTCGTTTGAGGAGGGAGTGGTGAAGGTTGTTAAGGTATTTGTTAAGGGATTCGGGATGGTTGCAAATGCGGTGACCGCGGATAGAGAGGGAGTAAGGGAGGGAGCGCTTGGTATGGGAGGGGTGACAACTGCTGTAATGAAGGTATTGCTGCTTATTAGTAGGTTTGGTGTGAACAGAGGTAAGGAATTTGTTATTACTGAGGGAAATATTAACATCGAGGAAGGTGATCTGAGAGGATGAAATGGTCGAGGTGAAAGACAGAGATGAAGAATCATTGAGTTGGGAGATGAAGGAATTGAGGGAATCTATGCTGTGTGGCCATAGTAGAAAGATGTCGTCAATGTATCGGAGCCACAGGAGGGGTTGCAGAGGATAGTTTGAAAGGAAATTCTCTTCCAGGACACCGAGGTGGAGGTTTGCATATGAAGGGCTGAATCTGCTACCCATGGCACAGCCCTTTATTTGGAGGTAATGGTTATTGTTGAAAGAAAAGGAGGTGCGGGTGAGAATGAAATTGGAAAGATCAATGAGAAAATCGGTACTGGGGTTTTGAGGGGTAGGGCGTTTGGATATGTTACAATAGTTGCGGTGAGCATGTTGTTCTACATTCCGATTTTGTGTCAATTCCACCCCCTCCCTCTCCCTTTCCTCTCCCCGACCATTCCTCTCACCCCTACTTCGCCTCCCGTTCTCCCTTTCCCCTGGCCCCCTTCCCTTTCTCTCGCACCCCTCACCTCAACAATTCCAGCAGTCATTACTTCTATATCTTCAGATGAAGACGGATTGTTTCCGTCGAAATATCAAGAAATAACGTGTGAGTGTTCTTCTTTTTTTGTGTTTCTATATTGTGTGTTACTGTGTATTGTACTATTCGGCACTTCCGTGTTACGTCTACGAAAGCATATATATATATATATATATATATATATATATATATATATACATAAATATATAAGGTAAGTAGGGGCACGTACGTCACGGCCGCATGGACGTTCAAGTCACATCCCAATGCTCTCCATAATTGACCTGTTTCAGGTTCAACCGTGTTCAAACGAGGAAAGGAAATTTATGGCCTGCTTAGTTTCTATAGTTTAGTGAAGATACCTTGAATTGTTTAATACATTATTGAATGAAGTGCTCCAGTATTTCAAAACATTTATTAATTCTGTGCAAATGTCATTATTATGTATTTTCATGTCCTCTTTTAAATCTGACATTCTAAATTTGTTTCTAAGAGGAGGTTATTCTAGTTCATTGGCCCTTGCTACCAAACCCTGTCTTAATGGCCCGTCTTTGCGGATATTTTTGCGTGTATTTTTCCAGCACGTACTCCTCACGGCGCGGGTCAGGGATGGCAAGGAAATCGCTCTTGGGTGGTTCCGGCTCCGAGGAGATGACATCACCCCCTTTCCCAGAACCTAAAGGCCTTTCCTCTTCCGGGGAATCCTTTGTCGATCTCCGGCCCGTCAGGATTGCCCTCTGCAATTGGGGTTACCAAAGTGAGACGGAGAAAAAAACCAATCATTTTGAACCGGTATACATAACGGCTGTGGGAGCACATCCGCTAAAAATACTCGTTTTAACACAGAATAATCCGTAGAATGCGGATGCTTCCCGTTGATAATGGTACCGTATACAGTTAGTATACCTTAATCCAAGAAATAATTATTTACTTATAAGTTTCAAAACATTAGGTACACATTTCAACGCGAAAAAGTGAGAAAATTGGAGGCAACGACGTTTTAAATCCTCCATTTCTGATTCGGTGTAAACGAAAATGAAACTATCGCAGTAAATTCTGACAGCTACGGCAAGAAACACGAAATGTTGTCGATTTCTTGAAAATTTTCTCACGTTCTCTTAATTGCTCACGGCACATGCGTATAAGGCACCCGCTTAGCTTCCTCATAAAACCCTGAATATCTTAGACACCATAGCAAAATGCACCCTGAAACCCCAAACTATAATAAAATCAACTTCAACTCCGCATGGATTATCTCTGTATTCCTCTCGTCAAACATGCCTACCCTATTCCTCCCATCAACCTCCCCTCTTTCATAGTCTTCCACATACCATTCTCAAATGACGCTTTTTTCGCCGTAATTCGGTGGAATGTCTCCATTATATTAAAAACAGAAACACAACCATTCCACAATAATTATTCGTTGACGACCAAGGTTTCGACACTATGTGGTATCATCTCATTGCCAATCAAACTGCTCTGCGTCCATCATTACTGCCTCCTTAGGATTAGTAAAGCAAAACCTAAGTAAAGACTTAGGGTGGGGACTTCACACAGATTATGTGGTAGGCAAGGCCTTTAAATCGCTTCACTGGGTCATGCGGAGCCTCAAAGGAAGCACTAAATCCACTAAAGAATTGGCCTACAAAACAATTGTAAGGCCTATTGTCGAATATGCGACCACAGTATGGGATCCCTTTGAAATAGGGCATGTGAAAAAATTAGAAGCAGTGCAAAGGAAGGCTGCAAGGTACGTTTTAGGGCGACATAGGCAGACTGACAGTGTAAGCGACATGCTAGGTTCACTAGGATGGGGGTCACTAAAGAACAGACGGAAGCTGAATAGACTGTGTGCCATTTTTAAAATATTGAAAGCTGACGGAGGCTGGAAAGAACTGAACGAGAGTGTAAATAAGCCATGTCATCTCGGCAGGAATGATCACCCGCTTAAAATCAAATACATGCCCCAAAAGACAAACACCGCCAAGTTTTCGTTCCTAAATATGGGAATCAAAGAGTGGAACCAGCTGCCTGATGAACTCTTTAAGCCCTTACCCAAAAGCATTAAATCATTTAGACGTGAATGCAAAAGGTATACATGATGGGATTGTTCAATGCAATACGGCAGAAGGTGTATGGCTGTATCAAAATATATTGTTTTTTCTCATTTTTTTATTTTGTAAGTCTACTATATGACTAAATGACACTATGATATGTTTTTTTTTAAGGATTTATTCCAACAATTTTCTCTCCTTTTTAATTAATCAAAAATTGGCAATTTTCCACAAAAGAAAATTTAATGTGACCGGTTTCAAAGTAACTACATCATCATCAAGTCACCTAATGATGGCGTAGTTACATTGAAATCGATCGCAGTCAATTTTCTTTGGTGGAAAAATGCCAATTTTTAATTATTATTATTATTAAAAATACACATGTGCTGATAGACAGTGTCAGGTGGCACACAAGTCCCAAATAATTGCAAAAGATAATAGATAAAACCAGACTTCAAAACACAAATCTCTTTGACAAAACAAGTGAATCCCCATCCCATTTACAGCCATTAATCAGCAAGAAAAAAAAAGATAAATTAAAAATAAAATTAAGCTATTACATATAATACATTACACCACACATCAATCAAATTATTACATATATGCCTTACATCTATTCTTAAAAGTATACACTCTGTTAGGAAAGGGCTCGAATATTTTTGCAGGTAAGGTGTTCCAATCAACAATTGTTCTGTTTAGAAAAGAAAATTTTTTTTAATTTGTTCTCTGTGCCCGGCATTTTACCTTAAATTTGTGATAATTTCTGCCTATAAAATTTGGATTCCCCGCCTCTTTCCTAAGATCTGCCCAAGCTTTCTCCCTCTTCAGAATTCGGAACATTCCACAAAGTCTGCTTACTTTCCTTCTAGTTTCTAGAGGTTCCCAGCCCAGCGTTTCTAGCATGTCAGACACACTCTCCATCCTCCTAGGCTTTCCTAGTACATATCGGGCAGCCTTTCTTTGCACCTTTTCCAGTTTTTTAATATGACCTTCTTCATGAGGGTCCCATACAAGAGAAGCGTACTCTAAAATTGGTCTTACTAGGGTCCGATAAGCCTTCTCCTTGGTTGCTCTAACGCTCCCTTTGAGGTTTCTCATTACCCAATGAAGAGTTTTGAAAGCTTTCTTATAGATGTACTCCACATTTAGCCCCCACCCTAAGTCCTTAGTTAAATATACACCTAAGTATTTGACAGTATCACTTCTAGGAATGACATTTTCTGAGAATTTATATTCCCTATTGTTTCCATTTACCTTATTGCTAAAAGTGATGGATTTGCATTTGCTAACATTAATATCATCCCATTATTTGTCACCCAATCTGCCATTTTATTAATGTCCCTTTGAAGTTTGTCACGGTCTCTGTCATTTTCGACTTTCCTGTAGATAATACAGTCGTCTGCAAAAAGTCTAATCTGAGAATTAATATTTAATTAATCATGATATTCCACCATATCACGCCTGAAACGTCTCCTGTTAATCCTCCCTCCTCCCCGTCCATTATCCAGCAATTCCTCGTCTGTTTCCCTATCATTCTTTTTTTACCATTCCCATTCGCCTCCTACTCACCGACATCTCAAAAGGCGGCTGTCTGTCAACTTTCCTCAACCACCGAGTTTCCGCGTCGTCCAAAAAAACGCGTCATAACATAGTATTCGTAATTTATTCTTAACGCCTTTACTCATCGTCCCAATCATCGACTCCTACCTCCTTTTGAACTAAATTCTACTTCTTAGGTCCCTTCCTCTTTGGCCACATTGGTCCGGAGCACTGCCAATATGGATAAATCTACCCTAGTTTTACCCCTATTTTGATTTATCATCCATGTTTCATAAAAATAGTGAATTTCATGACCTTTTTTCTATTTATATTTTATTCTCATCCCATATCTATTGAACTGAAATTGCGATTCCCTCAGCAATGCTTGCAATCTCTTGGCTGACCGACACACTACAGCTTGGTCATCAGCAAACCTAACTGGTTTTACGAATTCCCCACCGACTTTCATTCCTATCTCCAATTCTTCCCATGCCATTCTTTTACCATTTCCTCCACATATACGTTGAATAGTATCGGTGATAATGGGCAACCCTGCCTTACATCTCTTCCTAGCACTGTCCATCCGGACTCCCCGTTTCCCACTCGCACCTGAGCAGTCTGAGACATGTACAGCTTGCGGATTAGTCTCCTCTCCTTCCAATGTGTTCCTGTTTTCTGCAAGATATTCAATAGATTTTCCCAATTCACTCCATCAAACGCCTTCTCGAAATCCACGAAACAGGAAAATACGCCTTGATTGTATTCTATGTGTATTCCTCTCGTAAAGTGATTCATTAATGCAATGTAATCGCGCGTGTCTAGTATCATATTGGCTTCGTCCAAAACCAAACTTATATATTTATAGTCCTCACGGTTGCCTTTACTTTTTTACGATGGGAACTAATACGGATCCAATGTAATCTTCCAACAAAATTATTCCCTCATAAATGCAAGGAATTAACCCATAAAAACTCTTCTCCCTACAATTTACTGAGCCATCAAGTATTTCCGCGGGAATGCTATCTACTTCCGTGCCTTATTTGATCGTTTCGCAAAATGCTCTTTCTTTCTCGCAATCAAGCAAGCCACTAAGGTCCACTAAGCTATCTTCATCTAGGTTATATTTTTGATGCCTAAACTTACTGACCTAATCCCCTTACGCCATCTTTTCGTTTCTCTTGACCCTTTCTAAGTTCGAATAATAATTTTCCTGCCTTGCCGAGTGTGCTCAGTTCCCCTCGTCTTACTACACGATTTCACTAATAAACAAGTTAAGACACTTTTCTGTATCAGCTATTCGTTTCATCCTTCCTTTTTAACTCTCCATATTCTTGTACTGCGTCCTCCAGCAAAATTTGGTCACACTATTGTTTTCCAGGCTCAGTTTATTGATTACGAATTTCTTCTTGCACTTCCTTCTACCCAATAGCACATCAGCAATTTATGGTTTCCTTCTCCTTTACTTATTCTCTGTTTCCATAGTTTTGTCTTCGACTTTCGATTACCATTCCTTGAAGTATTACAATATGTCTTTTACTGTACTCGAGACGAGCACAGTGGAAGTCCTCACTCATTATTTGCTCTACGGAATACCAGCGACCTTTTAGTGCCTTCCACGGATCGCACTCCGACTTCGTCACTGTTCCTACCCTAGGGGTCGAAGGTGGAATCCGCATGTGCCTGCGCGGTGGTCTCCCGCTACCATGGAGCCTTTAGGGAAAAGCTAAACACGTTTCGTTGCATATTCACAGCCGAACTGCCAGGCATCAGGATGGCCCTAAAAGAAATAAAAGAAAATAACGGCTCCCTCCTCATCTGTTCGGACTGGTTGAGTGCCTTCGAATTCATATCGGTATTCTCACCAATACACCCGATAGTTCATAAGATGCAATATCCCTTCTTATCCCTTCAGAGAAAGGGGAACAGGGTATCCTTTATGTGGACTCCTGTTCATTTGGGAATACCCGGCAATGAGAAAGCCGACATAGCATTGAATGGAGCCCTGGGCAAGCTCGAGACCGATTCCACGCTGGTACCTGTGTATAATGTGAAGGTTTCCCTTGCGGGATTTGGTTTTGAACCAGTGGAAGGAAGCTTGGCGGTCCTTAATCAATAATGAACTTAGGGCAATAAAATCTGTCGTTTCGGCATGGGCCTCTTCCATCCAGGAAAATCGGAGGGAGGAGATCACGATCACGCGCTTGAGGATAGGGCACCCTGCCCTCACGCACTCGTGCCTCTTCACGGGGGCAAAAGTGAAACATTGCTGCGACGTGTGCGATCTTTCCCTGACCGCGCAACATATCCTGACACATTGCAACAAATACCAGAGGGGTGGGGGCACATTTGAAACAAGGGGGGATTTAAGGAACATTTTGGGGGATAACTCTCTTCAAATAGGCTTTCAACATTTTTAAGAGAAACAGGCCCGCTGAGGAAACTTTAACTGTGGTCTCTTTATTTGTTAATCCTTTTTGTTTTAAATAAGGACGTATTTATTTATAAAAAACCATAACCATAGGCACAGTATTCAACCCGAAAGTCGGTTTAGCAGGTGATGGTAGAGTTCACCAGGTACTAAGCCCTATACGGCGTGTGAAATTCACACATCAGGGTAGGGGGGCCAGTTCCTTTCCCTGTGCCGGTTATGGTTTCCCAGGAAGACCTGGTACCCGAAAAATCACTTCGGCTTGGGTGGTGCTGCAGGTGCCCGGAGTTCCTTGCCCGGAAATCGAACCCACCGGTCAGTAGTCCAACGCTCTACCCCCTGGACTACCGCGACCCACTATTTATTTATATATTTATTAAAATCGTATTGAGGTTTTAAACGCTTTGGCAGTAGTATAAAAGGACCATGGCTGTCAATGCACTCTAAAAACCCCCAATACTACTACTTATATTCCCAGGGCTCTTTTATTTTCGTCTCAGCCAAAACTTCTACTTACCAATTCCTCACCAATCTTCCTTGTTTTATCCTCTTAATATGGCGTTACTATTTACTAGTACCAAATTATTACTTAATTTGGCAGCCAATCCCAGTCAACTGTGCGAATTGATAACGCTATTCTTAAATCCTGGCCTAACCACAATATAGCCTAACTGACATCTCTTTGAGCACCCAAAAATGTTTCATGCTTGCCTACATTGATCGCGGTGTCTGAACCAAGTGTTTTTTTTATTATTAAGTACTGCTTCTTCACCCTCTACTGTAGTTCCAAAGAAACTGCGGGAGATGCCGCAACAGTAACTTTTAACGGAGTCATCCGCTAATGTGCATTTCAATGCAACAATTTCAGAGCGTAAAAATCAGTCAAGGCGAATGATTTTTACACTCTGAAATTGTTGCATTGCTCTACTGCAGTATTTCATTGTTCCTAGACCAATTGTGCGTCGCTGCACGTCAACACCCTCCTTCCTCGTGCCGTCTCTGACCTCGCATTCCAATCCTCATATGTTACCGAATGTTCCCTCCCAGGGACATTCGCAACTATTTCCGCTCCTTCCAGTATTTTGGTCCAATATTATTGCCACACTTCTCTCCAAGCCCCTGCTCTTACTAGTTTGGTCCTCAGCTGCCTCTATCCTTTCCTTTGTTCAAGAACTACGTGATTTGAAGCCTTGCCTTTCCCGTTGCCGGGCACGACACACGGCTCAGTGACATCGCTGAGGACAAGGGGAGAGAGGTGAGCTACGATGATCCCGGAAGTTGTATGCGCCCACAGAGCCTCCTACTCTATTAAATTTAGTCTATATAACTACGAGGTGTGTCCGAAAGCTATCCGACCTCCGTTCATGTAACCGCATTGGTGCTATTCTTCATGGTCATCCGGGCCATGGCATCCTTCGAAATGGTCCCCATTTGATTGAACCACACGCTCCCAGCGGTGCTTCCACATCTGAAAGCACTCTCCGAACGCAGATTTCGGAATGGCCTTCAGCTCGCGCGTCGCATCACTCTGAATCGTCTCGAACCGCTTTCCTTTGAGCGCCATTTTCAATTTTGGGAACATCCAAATAAGTGATAGCGGGAGTTATATTCATCTACATCTACATCAATACCCTGCAAGCCACCAAAAAGGTATGTGGCAGGGGGTGCAGCACCAGGAGGAAAGGGTAAGGGATGAGGGGGTAAGGGTTTTTCAAATGGATGGGAAAAGGTAAGGGGAACCTGCAAAAAATATACAAATGCAATCGTATAACCATGCGCAGTCGCTACCTTGTAAGTCAATACTTATTATGTCAAGCCGACTAGTGGGGGATTTCGATTACAAGCATTCTGGTCTCTTATTGTTCTTCGAAAAAATGACCATTTAAACCTGTCAGTCTTTCAGTCAATCTCTCTAATCTTATATCATTATATAAATAATATATATTTAATATATAAAGTAAACGCCGCTGTGCAAGGGAATCCCAGTCTAAATTTTCTAGCAAAGTAGTTACGCTGCTGCGTTGGTCATAACAATTTTTGACAAATCTAGCCCCCCTCCGCTGAACTCGATCCAATTCCGAAATTAAATGTATCTCTTGAGGATCCCATATACAGGCAGCATACTCTAGGTGGGGCCTGACTAGGGCAATAAAACATCGTTCCTTCACTTTTTCGTCACATTTACCCAGCACTCTTTTTACAAATCCCGATTTTTTATTAGCACGACCGCATATTTCCCGTATGCACTTTCCCCAGGACAGATCGTGAGTAATTGTTACCCCCAAGTATTTAAAGGAATCTACCCCCGTGATTTCTGTTTGTTGGGACTGTACAAAGCCTGGTGAACCTGTACAATCTTGTGTTTTGCCAAAAACTGCTGCACAAGGTCCGATGAATGCGCTGGTGAAGTTATCGTGGTGAAGAAGCAGCCAGTCACCGCTTGACCAGATACGCGGTCGTTTTCTTCTCATGGCATTACGCAATCTTTTCGGAACTTAAACGTAAAATCTTTGTTGATCGTCTGACCTCTTGGAGCAAATTTGTAGTGCATAACAGCATTACAATAAAAAAATCATAAAAAAACACAGGTCGGATACTTTTCGGACACCCCTCGTATATTACCTTGAGAGCGATAGTAAATAACTATAGAAATCAAACGGTTGATTGGTTTGGAAAGTGAGGGTAGGGTTCCGTTCGCACTGCGCCAGCATAGGAAAGCCATCAGATGTACGGCACTCACACTTTCCCGATGCCCTTAGTGCCTGCCACCTGCGATTTCTCGGGAGGATCTCGTCCACAGTGAATCGCGCATTTTAGCCAGAAGCGACGAAGTGCATCGCTCAGCCCTTCAATCGCAGCTGATCTTCTACCCATTTTGACCCCTTCAATAATATCTAGAATTTCATGCCAGGTTAAATTGGCAATAGATCTATTAGTGTGTCACATCTGTGCGAACCAAAGCCACATTTCACTGGATTTTATTTACCTATTTTAAATCAATGTCAAAATAGGATTTTTGAAAGCTATTTCGGATACATCTCAGAGCGGCGAAAAAATGTTAATGTACGGTGGTGAAGATTTTTCTTCATAACTGATCACTAATTTTGATCTTTTTCTCGCTCTGAAGTCATAATTCGGAAAATGAGTACTCGAATATGTTATTGTGACAAATTTGCCACTTTTCGAAATTTTTACGATCGGTACACGCACTTGCGAAAGTGAGAAATTAACATTAGTGAATGCCGGGAATGCGATAGATGAGGTATTTTTTGTGTAAAATATCAATTCAAATCTTTCCTTATAATTACACTCATACTTTATTCCCACGCCTATACACGATGCCTTGTGTGAGATATTGCCTCATGTTTATTTTGTATTAGAATCCCAATGAATTGTGGACGTAAGCATCAACAGGTAAAAGGGTAAATGACAGTGATGTTGTCCAACAGAAATGTTACGAAGAGAGAGTGGTTTATGAGTGAGATTACAGAAAAAGCAGATAAACGCAGGCAAATTCTAACGCAGGACAGTTTTCCGAAGACCAGAGTGGAAAAAATAATGAAAGAAAGAAATGGAAAGTGGACTAATGAACTACGTAGACTCGTAAACATTGGACTTGAATCGTTGCATAAAAGAAAGTTGGAAAAAATGCCCGAAAATCAGTGGAATACTTGGAAATTGATTAGAAATTTCCATAATTAAACTTTATCACCGAAATAATATTATTAAATTAATGAAAAGTTGTTGTTATGTCATAAATACCGACTAATGACAACAATCAACCAATTGGGCCAGTTTGTAATATTTTATCAAATTAATATAAAGAGAAATATTGCTTCACCCGTTTGTAACAATATGTGCAAACAATTAACGGCTACAAATTAATTAAAAGCATTAACATCCGAAACGAATCGCAAATTAGCGACACATAAACTCATTAAAATAGATATCTTATCTATATGTTGAGTGCACTAAAGAGATAATAAATACATATGCTATAATAGGGATTATATTTATGATTATTATGTATGCCTCGTTGCAATTAGACAGTTTTCCTGACGGCAACGGTCAAGTCTGGTCAACGGTCAACGTAAGTACAGTGAATATGCCTACAAGAAGAACAGATTTGAGACAAAATGCTCTCATATGCAATTGAAGATTACCAACCGCACCTTTAACATGGGTTAGAGTTCACACCTTTCATACATACGACGCACCGTCCATAATCACGCATTCTTCAATTTCATATAGCGTTCAAAAGCACACACCGTTAACACACCATTCACTAAACAACTCCTCAGACTGGCGAATTTTATAATGACGACACAATATTTGTGAGGCAGAAAAAGCCTCCAAATATCCTAAATATTTCCACGAATATGTTTGTGCATGCAAAGCCAATTGAATTTAAGTATGCCTTTGCCTCCTTAGAGCTTTTAAGAGTTGATTATTTCTCAAGTAATAAACAAATGTAATTCCTGGCATGAACGTACATATTTCTCAAGTCAAAATCAATCTATAGACATATATGGGTTTGCCACTTTGTGCCCTTGAGCTTTTGTTTCTATGTGTTTGTAATGATAAAATCTTGTTTTTTTCCAGGTCCGATTTCCCTGTTTATCACATACCGGAAAAAACATCTATGCGTATTAATGTTCCCTCATAACACATTTGCGTGCAATCAGATATCGGGAATCGGTACTTCCTTGCTCTGAAATTTAAAAAAAATGGGCGTGATTTCAAGAGAGCACCGGTTGATGAAAGAGATTCTACTCGTTGCTGCAAATTTCCACTTTTGACTATTAGGTCAATATAGTCAGGTCAATGAAAGAGTTGATGCGGTTCACGTCTGAAAGCTGAGTACGCCGATCCCATTTGAATTCACATTCTACTCTGCATTGTTGTGGTGTCACTGGGGGTCACGAAGCTTAGCTGCTCTGATATTTTGGATAACCGCTAAGAAGTTTATCATAACCACGTTTTACAAATCTGGCTCCTCTGCGCTGCACGCGATCCAAAGCGACAGTTAATCCAACTTCGTGAGAATCCCATATACTTGTAGTTTATTCTAAATGAAGCCTAACCAACGAAAGATAATATTTTCCTTTCATCTTTTCATCATATTACTGGGTAAATGTCTACGCTCTTCTAATAAATCCTAATTTGTTGCTAGTTTGTCCACATAGTCCCGGTATGTGTTTAACCCAGGAGAAGTCGTGAGCAAGGGTAACGCCCAGGTATTTAATTGAGTCTACACATTCCATTTCGGTGTTTGCTTTGCTCTTTTTCCAAAATTTTATCACCACGTACTTTCTTCTGTCCAATTCTAAATGCCAAGTGTCACACCAGCGTTGTATAGCAGTAAGGCCATCTGATATAGATGCTCTGTCCTCAGGATCACGCTTTACACGGTAAACCACTCCATAATCCGCAAATAATCGTATCTTACCGGTGACTACGGAGCCATTGTCGTTAACGTGACGTAGGAATGAAAGAGGTCCGATAACAACTCCCTTGGTAGCGCCTGAAGTGCCTTCTACAGCATTTACCATCATGCAAGAGGTGAAAACGTCGATGCGGAATGTCCACCTCCGAAAGTGCAAAATGGGACCCATTCGCCAACTTCCTTGCTAAGCAATCATATTCCTAATCGATCTATAATCCCAACATTAGAAGATCGGAAAAAATAGTGAGCCGAAAATGTCGCTGCAAATGTAAAAATTTCTTTAAAATGGTAAAATTTGTGAGTCTCTGCGGCTATGACCGATGTGACACAAATCTTTCATCGTCAAAGGTTGATATCCGAGGATTGATTAGTACCAGCTCTCCAAATAATCCCGTTTCAATCTCTTCACTCTCTCATAGCTCCTCGCTCTGACGTATCACCTGCTTGCTCCTCGTAGTCCAACGTCGGTCCTCCTAATATTTCTACTTCCCCTCCGTGTTCCCTTGAACGATGCTCTTCAGCGCGCCATCCCGTCCAGTCCCTCCAACCCGCCCTCGGAAAGTGTTCTCCTTTCACTCGTCCCTCAAACTACATCTTTGTTCGTCACTCCCTCTATACTATACTACCTTGATCAAAAATTTCCCGGAATTTATTCAGAAAATTAAAAATACAAGTTTATTCATCTAAATCTATATTGTCCCCTTCAAAGTAATCCCCATCGACTGCAACACACTTATGCCAGCGCTTGATCCAATCCTCGAAACATTTTTTATATTCGGTTTTCGGTATGTCCATCAGTGCTTCCTGCGATTTTTCCATTACTTCCTCTCGGCTGCTAAAACGCGTTCCCCGTAATGGGTTTTTAACTCGATTGAACAGAAAGAAGTCACAGGGAGCCAAATCAGGTGAATTCGGTGGCTGTTAGATGGTATTTGTTGCATTTTTCGTCAAAAAATTACAAATAATGATAGCACTGTGCGACGGTGCGTTATCATGGTGCAAAATCCACGAGTTTTCTGCCCACATTTCTGGTCTCTTTCGGCGAATTGCTTCACGCAAACGTCTCATAACGCCCAAATAATACTCTTTGTTTACTGTCTGGCCTTCTGGCAAAAATTCATGATGCACTACACCGTTGTAATCCATGAAAACCGTCAGCATTGCCTTCTTTTTTGACTGAAAACGACGTGGTTTTTTTGGTCTCGGCTCATTTGGTGAACGCCATTCACTTGCCTGATGTCTGGATTGCGTGTCGTACTCATAAACCCACGTCTCGTCTCCAGTAATGATCCTTTTGATGAATGTGGGATCGGATTCAGCCTCGCAAATCATGTCTTTTGCGACGTCAACACGGTCTCTTTTTTGCATGAAATTGAGGTCTTTTGGCACCAACTTTGCTGCTACACGACGGAAACCCAAATCATTAACCACAATGTCTTGGGCGGATCAATAGGCAATGTTCAAGTCCTCCGCTATTTCTCTGATGGTTAATTTGCGGTTATTGACCAACATTTCTTTTACTTTATCAATTTTTTCACCGACTTTCGATGTCGATGGTCTGCCACTGCGTTCATCATCTTCGATTGACTCACGACCACTTCTGAACCGCTCGTGCCACTGGTAAACGACCGTTTTTTTTAGAGAAGCGTTGCCGAAATAATTTTCCAACTTTTCCAACGTCCGTGCGCCACTAAATCCGTTTTTTACGCAAAATTTAATACAAGTTCGTTGTTGCAAATTTAAATCCATTTCTGAAATTGTAAAAAATCGCCAACACACACAGAGATAGATGTACTCTTGGCTACGTAACTTTTGCAAATGTCAAGTTATGACACTAAGATTTAAAGGGAATTACAACAACAGATGTACCAATTTAACAAAAAAAACAGAACTCAAATCGGAACGATGGGAGCGCCACACGGTGGTTATTCCGGGAACTTTTTGATCAAGGTAGTATATCTTCATTTCTTCATTCTTCGGGAGCGACGTCGCTCCCATTATTTCTCCCTGTTGCTCCGTTGCTCGTATTACGGCCCTCGTCTCACGCGGGCAGAAAGGGAAACTGTATAATGAGGGTAAAAAGATAAACTTTGCCCTTCCACAAAAAGATTTAATAATTCACACGGCCATGATATTGATGCTGCGCATCAATATCAGGTGATGACGTAGCACATCATCGAAGCCATCGTCGTGAAATATTAAATTTTTATGTGGAAGCGGAAAGTTTCTTCTTTTACCCTCACCATGAAGGAATTCCACAAAGTTAAACCTGAAACTTCTATGTTTAGGGAAACTGTAGTTTCAATCAGACGCTTCCTTACTAGGATGTCCGCCCTAGGACTTTTACCAAATCTTAAATTATTTCTCAAATATTTCAGACGTAATTTATAGGATACATCAACGTACCGATTCTGCATTATTGGAAGAAAATATTTTAGGTTACATGAATTGCGGGAACTTTGCGTGAATATCACAGCTTTATTCTAAATATGGACTAAGGTTTATTTAATGAAAAATATGCATGCCTATTAAAATTTCTTAACAACATTGAAAAATAATTATAAGCAATTTTTTAATTTCATTTTCATTTTTGCAGTTATTTAATTTCAGCTTTTAATCTTCTTATAAACTACTATTTTCATAGTCTGGCTGAAGGATGCTACAGGTATTAAAATTGTTTTTTAACGTTGATCGTTGATAAATTTGGATATAATTTTTTAAAAACCCGAGAAATATTTTTATCATATTTTGAAACATTTATTTCTCAACATTTGAAAAAATCGATGGCGGTAGATTTACTCGTCGATTTCATGACCAGCAGAAATAATATTGGAACACTGCCGAAAACTACGCACTATTTCAATGCATCAATTTCAGAGTGTAAAAATCATTCTCCTTGCTTGGGATTCGAACCCAGATCCCTCAATATCCGGTCGAGTGCTCTAGCCACTTAAGCTACCGAGGCGTCCTCCGTCAAGGCTCCGTTAAAAGTTGCTGTTGCGGCATCTCCCGCAGTTTCTTTGGAATTTACGCACTATTTGTTCAAACTAATTCGCATCCTAATTCTTATTTGCTGATGTGCAGTGCTATCCTCTAGTTCTCTGCTCATTTTCACTCTTTCATAATGACGCTCATTAATATTCCACTATTTGCGTATAATTATTAATATAGTGATTATGCGATTACGAGTTTATTCCAGTTTGTCCGTCGGGGTACTATGATTGTAACAAATGAATTATGGATTACGAATGAAACAAATGGATTAATGGAAATGGAATTACTAGCTTGTCAGTGAGTGCATGTGTTTTAACCGCGTCTATCACTCACATCAGTCTCTTTCCATCGCTTATCTAATTTAATTTGCGTCTTGTAAAGCGTCCCTCGACACATGATATTGTCAGTATAGTATAATCTCGTCGGATGGATGCAGAGCTCATGGACCGATCGATATAGGTCGGCATTTTTTCCCCAATCGACCATCCACGTGCAGTGGACTCGGAAGAAATGCGCAGTTAAGCACACAAATTCTGTATTTCCCAATCACTATCTCCATATCCCTCTTGTAATGTCCACCTCGACGCTCCGAGTTCATCCCCTCTTCCCCGCTTCCATGGCATTCGTGGTCGTTTCCAGCATCCCTCTCACCTCGCCTCCCTCCTACCATTCTCCTCTCTCCAATTTCCACTCATCCCCTTGGCACTCACTCATCCGTGGACCTATTCTGCTTATTTCTTGTAACATCGATCTCAAAAGCTGCCTGTCTCCGCTCATCGCCTTTCCCCCCCACGTTCAAACGAAACCCTCTTGAATGAAATAAATCCTCCCGAGCCCGTCAGCGAGCAAGCCTTAATTCCGGGGTCGGGGAAAGAAGAATGTGGCATCACGGATGCGTTGTCATGGGGGACTTCGGAGGAGACGAATGCTTGGCCAACAGTTTCGGGAACGGTACATGCTCTCCGTAGTCGGAGGGATCAAATGGAGGTGTGGGATGGGGGAGAAGAGGGTGAATTAGGAGAAATTGGATTGAGGGAAGGGTCGTGTTGTGGATGGAGGAGGCGGTCTGCCGCGGATCCGGAATCCGGAGGCTGGCCCGGAGGCGTTCGGGGAATTTCACTCCTCCTCAGTAATTTTAAGAGCGATCAACTGCAAAATAACACATTTATCGATATCTGAATTAAAACAATTACGTCGAATTTCGCAAAAAATGGAAGAGAATCTGATGATGGAGGCATTTTTTTCCATGAATTAGAACAAATGACCGGCGCTAGCTATCCCCTATAAAAGTTATTGATTGGAGGGTATTTAAAAGATAAATCATTTTGATTCAAAGAGATGCGTTTCAAAATATTAGGTGACAAAAAGTGCGTCTTGAAATGCCGTTTAAGATTGACCTGCTGAACTATTTGATTTTGAAGCGCTGTATATGATGTTTTTCAGATGTAATTATCATTAAATGGGGACACTATTATTTGTGCATGGCAGACGAAATCATCATCAGTTTCGTTTCAACTTTGTTTATTTTCCACTGACTTACTGGAACTTCAAACAGGATGCAATCTAAATTGGCGTTTTACAATGCATCTTTATTGCGCAATTTGCCGATCGCAATTAATCTGCACACAGTAAGTATATGAATATATCATGAGCTATTAAACTTCACGCAAAATATTACGCACGGAATCCGGCGGTTGCTCAGTCAGAATATTAAATTAAATCCACGCGCAGACTTATAAAACTGAATTAAAAATTATTAAAAATAAAAATAATGAATGTTGCCATGATGGTGGACTTATTACTAAACACAGAGAAACATCTAATATCGTTGATTACAATTCTTCCACCATTAGTCTAAAGCAATCGAATTACGTTTGGTTATAATTTGAATTACTCGGGCAGTATTAATACAAATCCACAATCAATTTCCCGGTTAAAGTGACCTAGAAATAAAATTATAAACATTTAATTTACAAATTTTAATATTAAACAAGTAAAATTATAACATCTTTAGGGAAATTCATCTCTTCTTCAGGTAGTAATCCAAGTTCTATAAAAAACTAAATGTGAGAGCATAAAAAAGTCAAATTCACAAATGCCACCAAGACAAAATCACAAGTTACCCATTTTAATATTGTGAGTGATGGCATACATGAATTGAAACATAAATAAATGAAAAAATAGTAGATAAAGCAATTAGAGTAAAATGTTTGGATCTCTAGATACATTCTGACAAATAATGGGAGTATAGATTTCAGCTCCCTGGAAAATAACGTCCAGTCTTCTTTGCAACAAGTGTCCTGAGCCAAGTCTCATTTCTTGACGCATTGAGGGCTGTCTGCTATGGTACAAGTTCACACACTGGTATATTACGATCGAAGTTAAACTTTGGCCATGAAGTCCTCGTCGGAATCCCTCTCCTAAACAAAACAAATATTTTAATTTGGGGAAAAGGTTTGTAATAATCATGAAACAGTCCCATTAAAAACTATCAGTGAGTCTATTTTTAGAGAATTCAATACTTTACTGTCCCGTGGGTAAACGAGCTAAAAACAGTTACCTTCGTTCGCAAAACAATGATAGGTTCATTAAAGAAATTCAGATGCTCATAATTAAAATTCTAGATTGCTATGTATTTTGTGATTCGGCGAACACAGCGCAGCAATATGCTTATCGCGTCGATTTATATAATAAACAAATCACCACATTTATTTCAGCTTTTGGATCACAAAACCTTTAGGAGTTAAACCTAAATAACTCCTTCCTATGAAACCAGTTTTTATAGCAAAAGTGGTCCTCTAGCTCAATTAATTTTGAAGAGAGACATGATTTTCATCTGGCATTCCTTGTTTAAAAGGCTTCATAACTATAACGAAGGCTGTTGCTGCCGCGGACCCGCGCGCAGGAGTTGAGGGCATGCGGGCCTCGCCGAGCGCGAGTTCCCCGGGAGAGAAGAGGAACATGGCGGGCGTCTCGCCTTTCCATCAGAGTCGTTCAGAGACCGCGCGAAAATGATACGCCGCAGCGAGAGTGAACGGAAGAAGGAAGAAGGCTGAGAATATTTTAGGCTTCAGGGAAACGAAGCAATCTGAGTCATCGAGTCACCATTGAACTTGAATTCATCAATCCAGCGCCCCCCTTCCGATCAATTCCCCAGCAGGTAGAGCCATTCTACGTTTGCCGGCCGCTGTTGAAAGTCTGCATTCTGTCATTCACCGCTCTTGCGCTGAACGCGAGGCTCACTCTGTTCCTCGGAGTGCAACGGTCGACCTCAGCGCCGTCTTTGTCTTCCTCATGCACTAACCTCACTCTTCTCTATATGCGACGGCTTTAGAGACAGCCTTGCGTAATTGTACCGATGGGACATTGTGAAAAACTCTGATATCTTCAAGGTGTCATCCTCTGGGTCCGTTTGAAATCTCCACCTCCGTGATGAAACTAATTGCTTGCTATTAACTTCTCGCGAATTGTACACATTGTTTACCCTTTCTTTTTGATGGGTGTCATGCTACGTGCTTGAGATACGTCTTTTTCCGTATAAGCACATGATTTGGGTATTTTCGGTTCTTGGCTCATCGTCATTGGTCATCAATCTGTCCATGAAAGGTAGGTTTCGAAGCGTCTCCAGCAACTATAATAAACATTTCGCGAGAAATTTTTTTTTTGCAGTATATTATGTTATTCTTTGATTTGTGGTCCCTCCTACCATTTTTCATGCTGTCTAGAAAGCAAATTCATTTTCATTCTTAGAATTCGCTCCACCCTATATGACTTAGAAAATAGGGAACCTCCCAATTATTCCTCCAAAACCACCTCTCTAAGATCTCTTATCTTCGCTCAGTGTTTTAATGCGTGATCATGTTTCCAATCCATGCAGTGCGATGCTTCATATTACAGTCTTTGCTGGTATTTTGTTTGCGTCGTTACCAAGCGGTTCTCTGATACATCATGATAACTGTAGGAAAATAGTAATTAAATAACGAAAGTTCAATAGTGCAAAATGGCTAAGATAACTGGAAAAGCCAAGGGAGGTCATTTGGTTGGCGGCGTCAGTGAAGGAGAAGCGAATGTCGAATCGGTTCGGCGATCGGGAATCCTGGTGCCCCCCGGGGCACGGCTCGGATGCTCTCCGGGAAACGCGGCCGCTTTCACGCTCCCCCCCCCCCCCCGTCCTCCTTCCTCCTCTACCCCCTCTGCCTCAACCGCATGAAACCTGCTCACGGTGAGTAAAAATGGTGGAAGAAAAAGAAATCCTCCATTTCCCGTGGGTGAGAATTTGAACGGTTCTCGGTGGGTAAAACCCGGTGAATATTATGGAGGGTCGACAACCCTACCGATCGAAATAAGAGAAACGAGAGTCGTAAATCGGAGTAAAATAATGGTGGAAGTGGTCACGTTCGTAGGGGTAGTTGCCCACGGGGCCGGGGGTGTTTCGAGGGACACACCTTCCTCAGGAAATAGCTTGCTCTCACCCGAAATCTATCCTCTTTGACAAATTATATCCGCATGTTTTTTTTGACGAGGGTGCACTTTTTATGTTATCGCAAGTCCAAAATTTTGAAAAAATACTTATTTTTATTATTCATTTCATCTCAGTTAGATGGAGTGAAATTCGAATAGAATCGTGCCCTACAACATTGTGCCGCGAAGACGGTCAAAACTAAAAATACGGGCTCAAAATGTATGGGTGACATTAAATAATCCGATTAGAACATGGTGAAAATAAAAATTGTCTCACCAGAAAAAGAAAAATGTGTTTTTTCTAGTTAAAAAGAAAACTTTTTCTCTAGAATTAATCTTGCTCTTTTAAGGAGCATGATTAACTCAATAAAAATATCCTAACAATCGAAATATTCATTGCACTAAAAGAGACCATGGAAAATATTGTTCATTATTGCACACACTAAAAAATCATTAGCTCTTTCCTCAAAATCTCTCTTATACACATTAGGTTTTTAACGCCTACGATTGCATCTTCCGTATCGGAATGAATTAAGCAACAGAGAGCTGTGAGTAGGAATCATTATATTTTAATCCGTTCAAGTCCCAAAAGGTCACTTCTACCGTAACTCTAATTCTGTCGAAATCTTTCATAAATGTCTTGCCTCTAGTCCGAAACCGCAATGGTTTTTTGTGCCTACCGAGTGATTTGCATATCGATTTGCTTACGCAAAGGTCCCATCCTGGTCGAGAAATGGTGTAAAGTGTATGGATGACGTCAATGAGCAGGTCTACGAAGGACCAGGGAAGCAAGCAGCCATCAAAAAACAATCGCAAAGGGATTAACCTGTTCATATATATAAGATAGGAGTCAGAAAAGAGGGGTAGCTTAGGAGAAGAGGCACAGAGGGAGCTTCGACAAAGAGTTAATAGAAAAAGCGGAAACAAGTGAGAAGTGAAATGAGACTATTGAATGAGAGAAACTGGTGAATTGCTCCATGGAAACATTCTTTCGACTGCCAGCAGTTGAGTAAAGCAATTGAAATCATCCTAATCCAAAAATGGAAAACAACTATTCATTATAACTGCTGCGTAATATTGACATTGATTTGATGCTGGGCTAATCCTTGCTATGCTATTAGAGAGAAGACTTTTCAAATCAGTTGTGTTTCGAATTCGGTGATATTATTTGGGTATCTTTAGATGGAGACCTGGAGACTTAGGTTTCGCATAAAACCAGAATATTCATCTCAGTACTGGTTATTGAGAGAGGCGGGCCTCAGAACTTGTTCGCGTTTTTATGTCAATATGATATGGCGGGGTCGGAGCAAAAGGAAGGCATTCGGGGCAAAGTGTCTGGTCTCGAAAACCTAGTTATCGCCAAACTTCGTCAAAAAAAATTGTTGTCTCCGTCGTAACAACTTTATGGAATTTGCATAACATAATGAAATGAAATTATGGACTTTTTAGTATATATATTACCGTAATAAATATTTTCAATCAATATACTGTATTACCTACTTTACATATTCTGGCGCTGCGTTTAATCTAGGTACCTAAATATTCGTGATTTCCTTGTTTTCTCTGGCGTTGCTGTATAAATTTACACAACATATTGAAATGAAATAAGTAACTTTGTAATTCGACACTCACTTTATTTAGGACACACCTTTATTTAGAATGTCATCATCAGATGGTGATAACGACATCATGAACTCTTATCTTAGTCGATCTCCATACCGGATTTTCTGGGGATAATAATGTTTAATTTCGTAATTTTTATTTTTTTTTGAAATCTCAAAATTGTTTGCTGCAGAAAAAAATGTAATCTAAGAACAACGAGATACATTATTAGCATGGACAGATTTCGACGTGTCCAAGTCCACGTGAGTATCATCAGCTAACATCCCTACCTTTGATATTTTGCGAATTCCAGGCCTTTTTGGCGGAACGCAAAGTTCTGCCGGGCAAACACCGCGACTACTTTAATTTATGACGCCAAGGGGCTTAGGCGAGGAAACCTCACCTTTCTTGACAGTCTTAGACAGATAGACGCAATGGTTTTGGTTTGGTTTGTATGCTTAATTATATGCCACCCAGAAACAAGATTATCATATTTTTTCTCTAATCAGGAGCAATGATAGTGTAGGGCTAGAACAACATCTGTCACTCTCGGCGTATGAAATAGGCCCTCGAAAAGAATTCACGCTCTTCTCTCCAAACTGATTGACACGCATTTCCTTTTCTTTCTAGCCGCAAAATATCCAAAACGCGGATATTTCATGAGTGGAGATTTAAAAAACATTAGTACTCAAAGAGCTGCGGAAGATGCCGAGGCAATCACTTTAGCCGATGCCGAATGTAGGTATTCCAAACAGTGTAAACATTGTCATTCACCCAGCGTGTTGCCGCCTAATTCCGTTCGAAGGTAAGACGTGACAAGAAGAGCCGTTTGGTTGAACCGACTGCAATCGGCAACATTATTACGCCAGGAAATATTCCACTTTGACTGCTAAACGTGCACATACGTGTGAAAATCATAAAAATGCAGAATTTAACGGCTTCAATCAATGTTTCTTCCTGTATAATGTGCACGTTGTTTCCTTTGCAAATATTGAGCAACAAGTTTCCGGATTATTGGGGGTGGGGTTGGGTTGGGTGGGGTGAGGGGGAGGGGAGGACCCCGCCCACTCCCTCCCGTTCTCGGAGGAGGGATTGTCCTTGCATCTACATCCAGATCGTGAGGAGGTCACACTCACTCGGCGCCTTAGTTTTAAGCGGGCAGAATTCGTCTTTTTTTCCTCCCCTCACCCCGGATCACCTGCCGGGTTCATCGATGTCTGAACCAGGACAGGGAAGGCTCTTTTTTTTGGCGAATGTGCCTTTCTCTGCTACCGCTACACGCACTCGAAGAATTCCGTCCCTTCCACCGAATATTTTTGTGAGAAGAAGAAAAAATGGTCTCCAGGAAATTCCTCACGCGATAATTATTAACTGCCCTGAATTTTGGTCTCTGGTCAGTGGATTCGGGTCAGGGTTCGAGGTTTGAGTGTGCCCATCACGTCCATGGAAAGACTGTTCGACAACTTCGAGCGTCAAATGGCGGATTCCTCTTCCGCCATCTTCGATATCGCCCGCGTCTATTCGCCAGGGCGATCGATAAATGGCCACCGCGTCGCCCCGGTGAGCGCCAGAGGTCTCCGCCCTCCACTGGACGGGGGCGAATGCCCCAAAGGCCCCGGGCGAGGCCATCGCCCCATGACTATAGGACGAGCCCTCGCGGAAGGGGAGAAATAAAGTCAACGTGCTTACTAATTACCAAGGATGTGGTCCTACATTAAAAAAGGGCTCAATGAGATGGTCGTCAGTCACCGTTCAAGCGAAGTATTAAATCAATATTAACCATTATCTGAATAATTATGCCCGTAAAGTATGAGCGGCCAGACGCCATTTTTTTGGCGATATTTTACTCGGGTGAAGAATCTTACGCGCGTATTTGTCACTGCCGGATTGGCGGAGGTTTTTCGGCCATTCGATAAACAAATATGGATACTCACACAAACACACTTAGGGGAAAATGTAAGCCCAGGGGTTCAGCGATGGACTACTAACAGAAGGGTCTACATTCGATTTCCAGGCGCGTCTCTCTGGGCATCCTCAGCTCCATCCCGATCCGTGAGATTTTTTGTGTGCCGAAATTTCCCAGGAAGCCATAACTGGTCAGGGAAAGGAACTGGCCCAGGGTCATACGAATGGTGAATGAATACTTTATTCAGTCAGTGGCGGTTTCTATCTCTGCCACTGGTTGGATCTAAAAATATGCATGTATGATACGCTAATGATTCCCTTAAGCCTCCGTTCACCGCTAATGGGAGAACTTACACGTAAGTCGTATATCGATGTAAATCATTACTCCATGGGCCCAATAACACTCCTCTGCGACACTCTCCAAGTCACGTCCGCCCCTGACGACCCCATCACCCCATCATAGACCACTATTTACCCCTAATCAGGTGGTGTCTTTCAAACTAAACCATAAAATGTTAGTGCATGCAGTACTTTCTTGTGAGGAACCGTGCCGAAGGCTTTCTTGGAAGCTAAAAATTGCAGCCAGCACCCACTAACATTCTATTTTCCCCAGATTTCAGGATGTAATGAATAAATAGAGCCAATTGTGATTCGCATGAACTGCTTTTCTAAACTTCTAGTGCTTACAACTGCGTACAATTCTTCATCTACATCTGCACAATTCCCCACAAGCCGTCGCAAGGACGTGTGGCAGGGGGTAGTAGATCGCCAGCTATTCTACATGTATTCCCTCTATTTTCCCCGCGATCCACCAAAAGCTGCGTGGAAAGGGACCGAACATCATTCATACAACATGCCTACATATATTACGAGTATTACATGGCTAGCAGCTATTCCTGTGCCAACACAAAGAGGACAAGAAAATATCATTAAAATATTATTACTACATGCATATTTTAATGATTGTTCTCTCAAGAAAGTATATACTATATTTCTGACAATGCTAGATTCCAATTTTTTTTAAATATTGATGTTTAAAAGAAAGGGCTGTAATAACTGGGATACTCCCATGCCCCGATTCACTAGAGGTTATTAAGCAAGCTTGCTTCCAGTCGCGAGGTACTGAGCCATCTTTAGTCGACTTTTGAAAAACTTTTTAAATTGATGTGGGATTTTTTCGATTCATTCCGTTGATTTGACCTCGTTTAAGCAATCTGCAACGATTATGCCAATTTCTTACTTTGAGTTTGACAAAGTTTAACGCATCCCTTGCATTTCCACGGCGTTTACATTATTTAGGTGATTGAGATTCACTTAAACAGGGGAATATCTATTAGTTCTTCTGTAATCAGTTTCTGTTAAAGCTACTCTATAAAAACATGTTATTTACTGATGAATAATAATAAATATATTAATGCGAATAATTTTCTAATTACATAAATAATTATGTGGAATAATTTACATATATATATATATATATATATATATATATATATACATATACTTACATGCATTTATGTAGCATACATATATTTACATAAAATTATGAATATATTGCTGATTTATGTAATTTATAAATCCTCTCACATGTAATGCCGAAGTAAAGGCATAACATTTTGTTTTCAGTTATGGTGGATGGTCGTGGTCTTAACACATATAAACGTTCAGGACTACAAAATATTACTCAAAAAATGTTGAGTTTGTATTAATGCATGAATTAGTTATCTATGTTATCTAAGTTGGAACAATAAGCATTTATTATTATTGAATAAAATCATCATCATATAAGGGCTTTATTAATAGTGACACCAAAAGCAATGGCGAACACCTATTTCGAAACGCAACGTGTCAGAGGGTTTTGCAACACCAGTCATGATGCCTATCCCAAAAAAGTACAGGTGTAGAGGTCAAATGTGTGGTTTACGGAAGTTCCGTGTCCATTTAAAAAAAAATATAATTATTGGTAGAGAAATAAAAGAGAAAGCCAAAGAGCATTTTGATACCGATAAAATTCATTTTAGAAAGAGTACTATAGCTATGCCTGGAAGAACATTGAAATGGACTCCATTAAGTTCACTCCAAATGTGATGAAGGGGCCAATCGTGATTTATTTGAATGAAGAACACAATGTATTATTCCACTGTTCTTTATTTTGATACTACTAGTTTCAACGCTAAGGTCTCATCACCAGGTAACCTGATGATGCGACCTAAGCGTTGAAACTAGTTGTACCAAAATAAAGAACAGTGGAATAATACATTGTGTTCTTCATTCAATAAACATAAACTTCCTAGTTTTGCCAGAAACCATCGAATGCCAATTGTGATGGCCATTTTTAGGTTTCTGGTTTTAAGGACGCGACGGCAATGTCGAAAGCTGTAAAATTCTAGGTTTTTTTGGTTTGCTTCGTGGACTTGATTAACATTTGGGTGGAGGGAAGAAAACTGTTTTTATAGGAACAAGAAAACAAGTGCTAAAAAGATACCAATTTACTGTTTTAATGAAATACAGGAATTCATATTGTGCTCCAACGACGATTTTGGTCAATAAATGTTAAGTGGAAGACTAAAAATTAAGTCGCATACATGTGGAAAGAGCAGAACAGCTCGCTTATTCATAATATTACAAATGTGTTGTGAGGGAAACTGAATTTCATTTTCCGGAAGGTGGAAAGAATGCCTCCACTTGCTTTGGATGCTTTGCCTCCGTTTCCTCTCGCTCGTATATCCAATCTAGCGGGCGTAAGATGCTTTGGACGTAAGATGCTTTGAACGTAAGATGCTTTGGACGTAAGATGCTTTGAACGTAAGATGCTTTGGCAGTGAGATCGTTCCCGACCACAGTTGAAACTCGACAGAACTCGATACATATCTCGAAATAAATCTCCTCATTTGAATGTGTGACATTCAGGTTACCACGTTGCCCCTCGGTCCACGTGGTTCATCACATGGGATAGATTCTCAACCGCGGGGGAATTTCTCAAAGGGAGGATTAAATGTTTCCAGAGCCGTGGTGGACGAGCCGCAACGTGTACAGTGTTTGATTAAGATTAATTTTCATCAAACTCCCTCATTAGGAAGATAATGAAGAATTCTGTGATCAGAATAACAAATGCGGCATGTTTTTTTGTTTCGAATGTCCCTTTCCAGACAAGGAAATTGAAGAGAGCGGTATTTTACGAGTGATGAAATGATTGATTGATTGGGCAAATCAGGTTTTGATAACCATTAAAATCAAGCAAGGATTTATCTAAACCTCGTTCCGGAGCCAAAACCGCTCTCTCGAGATGTAACTACAGTTAACGGAAAGAAAAGTCTCATTGGACAGCGATCCCAAAAGAATAGTTTTCAAAGACACATTTCTGCAATTCTTGCATGAGTGAGATACACTTACCTGAGGCACATCAAGAATATTTAATTGTTTTTAGTGAGACTCTCTCGATGGAAACTCAGTGCAATTCAAAATTCAGAATGATATCCACTTCCGCAATAGTTAAAATGAATACGGATACTGGCGCTTGTCCTTAACTACTCGAAAAGGACGCGTAAATTAGGGATCAGCTCCTACGGTTACCTGATTACCACGGATTAACATGCGACAGATATGGCATTTTTTGGGGGACTCAGATTTTGCCTGCTAACCTTGAGATCGTAGGTTGAAATATCTCCCAGGACATAAAATAATGAATTCATACAAAATATATTTCCCTCGCCATTTCCCTCCCATTCATACCGGTTTTTTTTCAAGAAAGTCACAGTAAACAGCTAGACTTCATTGAAACGAAATGAAATTGTTGACTTTGTAATTCCACCCACTTCATTTAAAAACACGACCCTGGTTTCGACGTTGAACGTCATCATCAGGTGGTGATGACGTTCAACGTCGAAACCTGGGTTAGGTTTTAAAATAAAGTGCGTGGAATTACAAAGTCAACAATTCCATTTCGTTTTAATATGTTATGCAAATTCCATTAAGTTACGCCGGAGACAACAAATTTTAGCTAGACTTTAAATTTAGGCACGCTACCAGGACCTTCCATAACTCTTTCTCCTCCTTTGCGAACCCGTGACTACTGATATTCCTTATTCCTTCACCCATTTCTTTTGATTTACTAATTACTTTTTCGTTCCACCTACTTCGAATACTTCTTTCGTGAATACCTACTACTAGTGAATAAATTGCACATCCTTAACCATATATCATCCAAACTTAAACGTTAAAGACAAATATATTCTGATCTTTATGGTTTTGAGATTCATGGTATAGTACTAATGGCATCTTCTTCGTATAGCACTAATGGCATATTTTTGTCTAAGAACAAAATTATTCGCATGCGTGCATTCTCACAGGCAAATATATTAAAATACATGAAAGTGCGAGTGCGTTTCTTTATAACGGGATCTTATTTAGTTTAATGTTTATTCAGTTTGCCCTTGAAAAAACGCCTCCCTTTCCTATATTACCGCAAGGATTTTAAAATGAATATTTGCTAAATTACGTACATATGTTATTGCTTAGGAGTATTAATCATTGTAATCCCTTAGAAACCTCTTTGTAAATATTCACTTGAACTGAAACTTCATCAGTCCGTGGAGCTGGTTGTTCCACCCGTGGTGATTCAAAGAGAAGACGCCCGCCACCCGCGCCACCAAGCGATCCCCACGATCCCCCGCACTACGTCAACTTGAGGCTGGCCGGAATATCCCGGAACTCATACCGAAAGAAAAAAATCACAGCCAATCCACCAAATTGGCCATCGAATGCAGCTCAGGCTAGAGGATAAATGCAAGCGCATCGTCTTCGCCTACTCGTAAATTTGGGACCTACTTACGATTACAGCTTTCGTTGACGTACGCTGCTGATTCACGAACCTCTTTTTTGAAATATCCGCCGTGAGGAAATGTATTCCTTGCCTCCAATCGACTCTTCGAGGAGCAGACACCGATTCCGTTCGCCATTATTGCAGGGAACCACTGGGCATCGACGGCAGAACCGTGCTGCCCACTTAGTCAGTGCATCTAAGTCCTCGATTGTAGTTTAATGATATTCTTTCACTCCATTTTGTCTTCTTTGGTGGTGGTCAGGACGAAAACATATCAATATGTCTTTTGAGCAGCATTTCAAACGCTTGTGGTGGTTGACGAGTTTACTTGTGAGGTGATGATCAAAATATATACAATGGAAGTAATGTTGATTCTGAAAACTAGTTGCTTCCTTAAAGAAATCCAAAATGTTCAAGCGGAAATTGATTCTGAGAGCCCGTAACTATTTGCATGGGAGTTGAACAATCAGGAGTTTTATGACTAGGTGATGAAGTAGATGGAGGAAGACACGGAGTGGTCAATCAATTAATTGACGAGGAAAAGCTTAGCCTGGTCGTAAATGAGCCCATTCGCGGGGAAATAAAAGACCCTTTCGGCGTATTTTTTGGGGTCACTTTTTCAAATAATTTATGCTATGCGGCAAAAAGTGATCTCGCAGCCGCCAGCTGTACCACTGGAATGTTGTAGGGCAGGGACGCGTAAGGCAGCACAAGCAGTGGCCGAGGCCAAGCCGGCGCGTGTCAGAGGAAAAGGGGCAAGGGTGAATGGAGGGGACGGGAATGTGCGGAGGGTGCGCGGGAATAATGGCTGAGGTCATCGAAACGACCAGGAAGGCATTCACCAACCGGACATGCTGCACGAGCGATAGAGACGCTGGAGTTTGAAAGGAGGATATAAAAATAAATTCGATATGAGGGATCATTTCATTGGTTGCAGAAATGTGGTCCTCCTCTTGTCAATGGAGAAATTAAAAATCAAGGTAAAATATTTTGCATTTAATGTGAGTTAAAAAGGGAATGGAAATAATTGCTACTAATATCCGGAGAATTGGGAGGAGAGTTATGACGAAATTCCTAAATGAAAACGAGCCGAATATTTCGTATTCAGTCAGACTATACGCACATAGAAGACAATACAGTCCTAATGGTTCAGAAAAGAGTAAAACCGTAAGCCCACTTAGTTATGGCGTTGGATGTGGCTGCATGAAAACGCTCTGAATGAGGAACTTCGCGGAAAATTAGTCTTCTCTATCGGTTGTGCAACAATTATCGTAAGTTTTTGCTTTTGATGAAATTCTCAACGCGCGCCAACTAATTAGCAAGAAGAAATTCTCGCGGACTGACGCCGACCTTATGACGCGTCGGCAAAGTAAAATTTGGAAGCATGGAATTTATTTGTTAATGGTAAGTTTTTTTAATTTTAGTACCCTGTAAGCCACCGCTAGGGTGTGTGGCAGGGGGTGAATGCACACCAGTATAATTTTTACCCGAACATGACCCTACCGCGGTCGGACAATGTTATAATCGTTCGTGGAAAACATTACACCTTCAATCTATTCGTTTTACACTTAATCTCTCTAATTTTATTGAAATGATGTCTCCTGTCGTAGTACGATGGGGGGTAATAATACATTTTCAAAATCACTGCTAAAGAGACGCCCTTCCAATTCATGTAAGAGCTTTCTAATAATTTCGATACGCTACTAAGTTTATCAATACGACGTTTTACAAATCTAGCTCCTCTACACTACACACAATTCATTTCGGCAATTAATCCAACATAGGCTTGATGATTTCATGGTTAGTAATTCTTTGAAATTGAACCTATGAATATGAACAGTCATGTTTCTATTCGGCTGAGTTTTGCACCTCGTGGAAAATGACGAAGTGACATAAATAATGGAGTAATTCTAACGTAAACCACAGTGCAGGCTTAAAGTGATCTCCTCTCATCGACATCATCGATCTTCACCTAAAAAGACAAAACCTGACACCCCTCACTGCAATACATTGTTCGTTAATCCCCTACACGTTCTATTTCTCTTTATTCATTCATTCACTTTTATATCCCCGTCCCCTCTTTCCTAACATCCTCCCCTCTATCACTGTCTTCAGCATTTTAGCGCCAATAAAATGCTCTGCAACCACCTTTCCTATCTCCTTTTCATTTCTCCCTACAACTCTCTCTCTTCCGTTACACAAATTGTGTCTTTGCATTTCATTCAGTCTGCTTTCGAATAAACGTAGCCGTTTAGTATCTAAAAATAGCTCCATTAATTATTTCGATTCCAAACTACAAAAAAATTCGAATTTCCTTAAAGTCGCGGCCGTATTTCCCAATATTTTGTCACGAAAGCAAGCTGCTCTAACTAACATAAGCTTATGTCTGTGGTTTACCATGGAATCATTCTCTTCTATTGCTATACACAACTATTAGTAGTAGCTAGGGTTTAAGTTGCGTCAGCAGCTACGGTTATTTTGGACCACTGTCAAAAGGTTAATAACCGCAATACCCCTTTAATATATTATTGTTATTAGGTAATCTACCGGTTAAGGTAGGTTTTGAAATGGACAAAGCTACTAATTAAATATTTTGCGACCCCTAGCAAAACACAGCATCCTACTGCACATCAGGTCCCCCTTCAGCTATGAGTACTTTCTTCCTCCCTTCATCCCGTCCAACATCCCTATCCTATTCCTTCCCTTTCCTCGTTTGCCTAACATTCTCCCCTCAATTACAGTCTTCAACATCCCGCTGCCGGTCAATACCCCCTTCATCCACTTTTCCTGCCTCCATGGGATTGCTCCCAGAAAAACCCCTCTCTTCGCCCACCATACCAAGTACTTCCTCGTTTGTTTTCTTCTCTGTCCATTTCACCTTCTCAATTCTTCTCCACACCCACATTTCCAAAGCCTCCAGTCTACGTCTATCCTCCTGCTTCAATGACCACGTTTCCGCGCCGTACATAGCTACGCTCCATAACAAAGTTTTTACGAGTCTTTTCTTAATATCCTTACTCAACGTTCCCGTCATCAACTCCCTCCTCCTTGTGAAAGCCTCTTTGCCTAGCGCAATTCTTCTCCTTACGTCCCTACTAACGTAAAGAACTTACGCCAACAAATTTAGACATTGAAAAAAAATACGACGTAGAGGAAGATAGCTTAGGTCCAGGTATACTCGAAGATGAGATAGAAAGGGCATTAAGGGAGATGAATGCAACAATTTCAGAGCGTAAAAATCATTCGCCTTAGGCCTCGCCTCGCGCACGACTACGAATACATGTGACATTGTATGTACGGTATTTCGTCATAACATCTAGTTCTTTTAAAAGCCCCAAAATTTCAGAGTTTAAGAGGACGCCTCGGAAGCTTAAGTGGCTAAAGCACTCGACCGGATATTGAGGGATCTGGGTTCGAGTCCCAGTCAAGGCGAATGATTTTTACGCTCTGTAATTGTTGCATTGAAATGCACATTAGCGGATGACTCCGTTAAAAGTTACTGTTGCGGCATCTCCCGCAGTTTCTTTGGAATTTGTCAAAGGGAAAACACCATACGTGTTTAAAGTTGGCTTTAACCTCGTGGACAGTGGCGCCTCGCGCACGACTACGAATACATGTGACATTGTATGTACGGTATTTCGTCATAACATCTAGTTCCTTTAAAAGCCCCAAAATTTCAGAGTTTAAGAGGACGCCTCGGTAGCTTAAGTGGCTAAAGCACTCGACCGGATATTGAGGGATCTGGGTTCGAGTCCCAGTCAAGGCGAATGATTTTTACGCTCTGAAATTGTTGCATTGAAATGCACATTAGCGGATGACTCCGTTAAAAGTTACTGTTGCGGCATCTCCCGCAGTTTCTTTGGAATTTGTCAAAGGGAGATGAACCTAAATAAGGCCGTGGGGTTGGATAACATTCCCGCGGAACTATCGAAATGTTTAGGAAAATGTGGGAGGAAGAGGCTATATAGGATCATTCGTAGCATCTATGAGGAAGGAATCTGGCCGGAAGACTTTGTGAGGTCAGTTTTAGTTCCTATTCCGAAAAAGGTAAAGGCTACATCATGTGAAGACTACAGGACGAAAATTTTGATATCCCACGCAGCTAAAGTTGTTATCAGGATCATAAAAAAAGGATAGAGAGTAGAGCAAATGATTGATTAGGGGATGATCAGTTTGGGTTTAGGAAGGGGGAAGGTACGCGTGATGCCATTGCAGTAATGAGATTATTAACCGAGAGGAATATAGAACACAACCAGGAGGTATTTGCCTGTTTCGTAGATTTCGAAAAAGCGTTTGATAGAGTGAATTGGGAAAATCTATTGAGTATATTGCAGAAAATAGGAATAGATTGGAGGGATAGGAGGCTAATCCGCAACCTGTACATGTATCAGACTGCTCAGGTGCGGGTGGGAAACGGGGAATCCGGTTGGGCAGTGTTAAGAATGGATCTAAGGCAGGGTTGCCCATCATCACCGTTGCTGTTCAACCTGTATGCAGAGGAAATGATTAAAGAGGCATGGGAAGAACTGGAGTTTGGAATGAAAGTGGGCGGGGAATTCGTAAAATCAGTTAGGTTTGCTGATGACCAAGCTTTAGTTTGTCAGTCAGCCAAGGGGTTGCAAGCATTGCTGAGTGAATTGGAAATTCAGTGTGACAGGTATGGGATGAAAATCAATATTAATAAAACAAAGGTTATGCGATTTTCTAGAAAAAAAGGCTAAGCTTAACATTAAAATAGGGGGCAAAAACTAGAGCGGGTTCAACAGTTTACGTATCTCGGTATTGTTTTTGACCAACACGGCCAAAGTAGTAGGGACGTAAGGAGAAGAATTGTGCTACGCAAAGAGGCTTTCACAAGGAGGAGGGAGGTGATGACGGGAACGTTGAGTAAGGATATTAAGAAAAGACTCGTAAAAGCTTTGTTATGGAGCGTAGCTATGTACGGCGCGGAAACGTGGTCATTGAAGAAGGAGGATAGACGTAGACTGGAGGCTTTTGAAATGTGCGTGTGGAGAAGAATGGAGAAGGTGAAACGGACAGAGAAGAAAACAAATGAGGAAGTACATGGTATGGTGGGCGAAAAGAGGGGTTTGTTGGGAGAAATCCTATGGAGGCAGGAAAAGTGGATGAAGGGGGTGTTGACCGGCAGTGGGATGTTGAAAACTGTGATAGAGGGTAGAATGTTAGGCAAAAGAGGAAAGGGAAGGAACAGGATAAGGATGTTGGATGGGATGAAGGGAGGAAGAAAGTACTCAGAGATTAAGAGAGTTCTGATGAAGAGTAGGATAATGGATTTTGTATTTTGTTAGGAGTAACAAAAAATTTATTTTATTATTATTATTTGGGATACATTGCTGTTAGGCGATAAGCCGGGTGGCAATGACATGATATAACAAACAGAAGTCATTCTTAAAACATATCACAGTGTCATTAAATAGTCGTATAGTAGACTTACAAAATAAAAAAATGAGAAAAAAACAATATATTTTGATACAGCCATACACCTTCTGCCGTATTGCATTTAACAATCCCATCATGTATACCTTTTGCATTCACGCCTAAATGATTTAATGCTTTTGGGTAAGGGCTTAAAGAGTTCATCAGGCAGCTGGTTCCACTCTTTGATTCCCATATTTAGGAACGAAAACTTGGCGGTGTTTGTCCGCGGTATTTAGTAGCTGTGTCCATCCAAAAACTTACCTTAACCGGTAGATTGCCTAATAATAATAATTTATATATATATATATATATATATATATATATATATATATAATCTACATGTTCAAAACCAAGAGTCTTTAGAAAAGGATACTTCAGCTATGGTTTTCCCATTAGGCCAGTTTTCTCTTGAAAATGTTGAAAGCCTATTTGAAGAGAGTTATCCCCCAAAATGTTACTTAAATCCCCCCTTGTTTCAAAAGTGTTCCCACCCCTCTGGTATTTGTTGCAATGTGTCAGGATATGTTGCGCGGTCAGGGAAAGATCGCACACGTCGCAGCAATGTTTCACTTTTGCCTCCGTGAAGAGGCACGAGTGCGTGAGGGCAGGGTGCCCTATCCTCAAGCGCGTGATCGTGATCTCCTCCCTCCGATTTTCCTGGATGGAAGAGGCCCATGCCGAAACGACAGATTTTATTGCCCTAAGTTCATTATTGATTAAGGACCGCCAAGCTTCCTTCCACTGGTTCAAAACCAAATCCCGCAAGGGAAACCTTCACATTATACACAGGTACCAGCGTGGAATCGGTCTCGAGCTTGCCCAGGGCTCCATTCAATGCTATGTCGGCTTTCTCATTGCCGGGTATTCCCAAATGAACAGGAGTCCACATAAAGGATACCCTGTTCCCCTTTCTCTGAAGGGATAAGAAGGGATATTGCATCTTATGAACTATCGGGTGTATTGGTGAGAATACCGATATGAATTCGAAGGCACTCAACCAGTCCGAACAGATGAGGAGGGAGCCGTTAATTTCTTTTATTTCTTTTAGGGCCATCCTGATGCCTGGCAGTTCGGCAGTGAATATGCAACGAAACGTGTTTAGCTTTTCCCTAAAGGCTCCATGGTAGCGGGAGACCACCGCGCAGGCACATGCGGATTCCACCTTCGACCCATCGGTAGGAGCAGTGACGAAGTCGGAGTGCGATCCGTGGAAGGCACTAAAAGGTCGTTGGTATTCTGACTCAGTGGTGAGCGCTTTAGGGTGCGTGTCTTAATATCAGGCTTTGGTGTTAAACGAGGCGGATATTCAGAGTATATACTGGGTATACTTCAGGAAAGGTAAAATTGAGTTCGTGGATAAATTAATGAAACGAACGGCAAGGGGCCTGGTGACCCCTCTCCGCCTGTTAAATAAATTTAAAAATCGAGGATTAAAAAGCTGTTAAAACATGGGTGGTTTGTCCCGCATGAAACCTTGCCTGCAAAATTGCCCATCAAAACCGTCCTGTGCGTAGACTAGATACTGTACAGGTCCAAAATGCCCCAGTATACAACCGAGGCCCGGCGTTGAGACCACCTTTAATGGGTCTCAAATAAGACTCTCTTCCTAAGGAGTGTACTATAGAAACGTAGTCCAGTGCTGAACGGACCAAAGTACTGTGTAATAAAAGCATAGTAGTGCGATCTAGGCCCCATGTAGAATTACTTGAAAACCTTAAAACATTTAAAGTTTGACTACAAATCTCTCGTAATATGCGGATATGCTCCCGCCAGTTTAGTTTTTGGTCAAGGGTCAATCGTAGGAAACGGACAGACGCCAAAAATGGGAGATTCCTGCCGTCCAAGCTCAAAGTTGGTGAAACTTGGTGTCCGCGAAGTGGAATTGAACGCATTTCGTTTTCTCCGTGGAGAAACAAAAGCCATTCTTTCGCGACCAGCCTCCCAATTTATTTAGGATCATATGGACTTGCCTGGAGGCGTTTACGAGTCGTGTCGACCTAAAAAAATGGCTAGGTTGTCCAGAAAGAGTGATGCCATTACTGGTGCATTGATTCAATCCATCACGTCGTTGTTTGCGATGGCAAATGACGTGACGCTCAGGATTGCTCCCTGAGGTACCTCATTCTCCAGTAGCAAGAATCGGGATAAAAATGACGTCCATAATTTAAAAACACGGTTTGTTAAAATAATTCTAATAAATAGGTGGAAATAATTTGTTTAAAATTTTTAGGTAAAATAATTAGGTAAAAATTAAATAAAAAGGTTAAAATAATTCTAATATTGCCCCTAAATCCCCTTTTATGCAATTTGCTTAAAATTTTTTGTCACCACACAATATGCCTTCTGAAGCTCCTTCAATCAGCCTTCCGAAGGTCGAATAGGACGGCTACGACGTGTTGAACGAGAAATTAGAAAGGCTTGCTGGATGAAATTTTCAGTGCGCACCAGGTCGTCGATATCTGCCACCGAATATCTCACTGAGGATCGGAAAGTAAGTGTTTTATCTCAAAACACCAAACGAGACGTTGGTTTACCATTCTTCTAATAAATATGCATAGAGAGAGGGGAAAATAGCTATTTGGGTGATTTTCGTTCTTGCCCTGTTTCGGAATAGGGGTCACTAGGGACTCCCGCCAGAAGCTTGGTAAACTACCCTCAATCCACAACTGGTTGAGGGTATTGAGGACCTCCGCCAAAGCTGCCTCCGGAATATTACGGAGGAAAGCATTGTGGAATCCGTCCATACCTGGCGAGGTGTTATGTGGTCTGTGATGGCGAATTCCAGTTCCCAGGAAGAGAAGTGCTCATTGCCTTCCGCCGGTATTTGAGCCTCACCGATATTAAGAGGGGCTCTGTCGCATTGCCTCCTTACGTTTACAGAATCTGCATCATAGCCCTCGTCACCGCTGTTGGCCGCGAACTGCTTGACGAATGTGTCGCTTATTTGAGGGCCCGGCCAGCTGTGAGCAATGGCAAGATGAGGATTGAGATCTTGGACGCGGAGTTTTTCTTCATTTTATCTCATACCTGAACAAGTGTGGTTCTATGGTCAACAGTAGAGGCGTAATCTACTTCACAGGCTTTCGAGCTCACGCTCTCATCCGTCGAAAAGATACCAGATTCGTTGCCGTAGGGTATGTTTTGAGAATATTCAACGCCCTTTTCTTCATCCGGATCGCCCTGTAGCATTCCTCGTTCCACCCAGGGACAGGCGCTTGAGTATGTTAACCGGAGGACCGAGGAACACTTTGGGTAGCTGCCGCTACGAACCTTAGCCTCTTAACGCTGCACGACGCGTTGAAACCTGCACCGTATTTAAAATTAAATAAGCGCTTGAATAGCGGCCAGTCGGCACGGCTGATGAGCCATTTTTCCGAAGGCTTAAAACGGTTAAAGGAAATTTCTTCTTTGGCGATAAAAAGAGGAAAGTGATCACTCCCACAGACATCATGATAAGCGGGCATCTTCAGCTTTGATGCTAGACTTCTCGAACATATACAGAGATCTATAGCTGCGAATTCTCCATTAAAATTGTTGAAACGCGTTTTCGTTTTCACTACTATTTAATAAAAAAACGTTTAAAGTCTTCAATAAAATTAGATGAAATCTCTTCTAATACTTGGAGTCATTGGCCCTCCCCATAAAGGATGATGGGCATTAAAATCACCCACCAAAATAAATGGCCGAGGTAGCTGACGGACAAGGGCTTCTAGATTAAAACATGTTACCGGTCGACCCTACGGCATATAGGCGTTACATAACTTTATCCTCCCAGAGATGTGACAGCCACTGCTTGGAATGGGGAGTTAGTTGGACTCGGAAGGTGTAAATGGCCTCACGAGTCGCAACTGCTACTCTGCCTTGGGCTCGTTGACCACCCGTGTCATCCAGTTTAAAAACAGTGTACCTCTTTAAATTACCCTTGTCAGCCGCCTTAAAATGTGTCTCTTGCAGACAGATGCAAGAGGGATTAAATGCTGAATTAAAACGGCCAGCTCCTCCTTGAGCCGATAAAAACCATTTCAGTTCTATTGCAGAATAAAATACTTTTTAAATGTTAAGAAATATAAAAAAGTATATGTATACATTTTCAAAAAGTGGTTAGATGACCGACTTGTGGGAAGATTATCGCTTGAAGCGATGTTTTCTCCTCCATTCGCTCGCGAGGACCTCAGGCTTTCGGCGTGCCCCCTTTGGTGGTTTTTGGCGGGCTCTTATTCGAAGGGCCTGCCAGAGTAGCTACCCACCTTTCTCTTAGACTCTTTTATGCTTTTCTTTTTTGGTGTACGCATTTCCGCAACATTTTCCTTTGGAACGTCTATTTGCGTGGCGATGGTACACTTTTGCAAAGGGGTGGACGCGACGGAAGCAAAGGACCGGGAGTAAGTTGGTGCGATTAGCGCCCTGTATTTTCTCCTCGCTTCCATATATCGGATTTTTTCCAGCATCTTAATCTCCATGGTCTTCCTTTCCTCTTTCATTTTCGGACAATCGCGGGAGTACACTGGGTGTGCACCCTCGCAATTGACCTAAAGAGGTTCCGAGGGGCACTCTTTACCCTCCTGCGTGTCCTCGCCACGGCGCGGACAGGTGGCCTTGCCCTTGTATCACGAAGGGACGTGGCCAAAGCGTTGGCACTAAAAACGGCGCACTGGGTTTGGCATGAACGGCCGAACGGGAACTGATTCCCCAACGAACACCTTATGGCGGAGCTTGTCGCCGCCAAACGTTAACATCACGGAGGTATTGTTCTCCGTTGCGCCCCGTGGTAAGAGCACGACAGTCAAACTCCCTGAGAGAACATTTTTCTTTTAATCCCGTCAACTTCCACGTATAGAAGTCATAATGACGCACGACAGGTGTTCAGGGTGCGGTGCACCTCCATGGATCATACAAATTGCCTATAATTTATCACTTTGCCTGTCGTTTAGGGTCTAAATGAGCAGTGTGCCTTCCCTCAGTTTCTTGACACTCTCAGGGTCACCTGGTACGATGTGTGAAAGCACTCTTCGTATTAGGAAAGGAGGCACCTTTTTCAAGGTCTCCCCTTCCTTGGCACACGACAGGATAAGGTAGCGATTGCATGCGGCATAACAATCATCTCCCCGCCCGTGTCCGGACGGGATCTCTTGGGTGGTGGAAAGGGTTTTTCCTCCGTAATAATAAATATTTCTTCCCCTGGCCTCCCCACCCACCAAGGAGCCGAACATTCGGGACGCCGCTCCGCTGAACCGGATCGGAGGCTAGGGGTAACTCGAGGGATATAGCGATTCAGGAGTGTTTGTCTGTTTCGGGGTGGATCCTCGATGAAAGGGCTCACCAAAACCCTTACATTTCCGACCTCCCTACGCAGACCCCCACAACCCTGGCACTCGCCACCGGAACGAAAACGCGGCTAAAGCCAATTGACCGGAAGTGACTGGCTCCCGGCCTCTCGTTTACGCGGGGTCGAATAGGGGTATCGCTCCCCAGGACATACAGGGCATCCGACACCCTGCTGGGAACCAGAAAGCTCACCCTCCAGGATCCCTTTCTCTCCATTACGGGTCTCCAGGCACGGCAAACACCTGGGCGGTCCGCAGGCCACACACAGTCAGTGGATACACAGCACTGTCCGGACGCATCCCTTGCTGGCTGGGCGTTTGTTTTCGGGGTTTTCTCCCCGCCCTTTTAGTCGCCTCTTACGACAAGCAGGGATACTGAGGCAGTATTCTCTATCCCCCTACCTGCAGGGATGTGCTTTACCCAAGTTGCGCACAGAGTTTACCTAACATTCTTCCCTCCTAACATCCTTCATCCCACGGGCAATACGGGATAGAAACTGTAGGGTTAGAGATAGCAAAAATTACTATGCAATTATTTGTTAGATGTTAGTATATGCATATGCATGCCAGTGAAATGAAAGGATTTTCGCATTAAAGTATACGCCTCTGTGGGTATAGTTTTGCATGCATGTGTTGGTTTTGGATGTGGTTTTATTCCCTTTTACGGGTGGTGACCCAACACCCCCCGCCACACGTCCTTGCGGAGGCTTGCGGGGTATGATGTAGATGTAGATGAACATCAGCTAATGCTACAGTCAACTAATCGTTGTAACCGTTAATGAATTTTAATGTTTTCGGTGGATAGGTTTTGTCTTGGGAAGGTGCAGAAAAATGGATACATTTTATGATACACCAGAATGAAAATTTCATTAAAACTGATACTTTGATAGCTAGATTATTTCTTCAAATTAGAGAAACCTTTTACTTCGTAAGACGGAAAAATAGCGCCAGACCAAAAAAGTTGACGTGACTAAATTCCTGCAAAAATGGAAAGGAGTGCGAGGTGAACGTAAATGTTGCTAAGTTTATTTTTGCGATACAAGCGAAGAATACCATTGTAAACTCATTTTCGAAAGGCAAAAGGTGGCCCAAAGTAAGAAATAAACTTGTCATTAATTTGGCAAAAATAATTAGTTTTAATTAAATTGCAATTAAAATTATATTAAATTCAACGATTTTTTACTTAAAAAATATTTCCAACTTGAAAATGAATTGAATGAGAATTATCGGGAAATATCAAGAGAAAAACTATACCTACCATAAAAGAAAAGAGGATAAAGTTATTTATAGGGCCAGGAGAGTTTTAGGGACGGTGCAAACAAAACGTGGTGATATGAGGCCAGCCAGATAGAAGATGGTATTTCGACGCAAATGAGGGTAGGTTAGGTCCATAAATGCTAAAGAGCAAGATAGAAAAAGGAGAGCGGTAAAGCAGATGAAGTCAAGCAAGAATGATGAGTGGTTAATAGATTGTAGGGGATAATAAAAGGAAGAGGTTGCTTGAAATGATAGGCATTATTTATGCTAGAGGAAGGCAAAATGGATCAAATGCAAGAGGTTTTCCTCAGATCCAGCTTGATCCCCATCGCGGAAAAGTGTAAGGTAGCAGAATGTGAGGACGGCAATTTTTAAAATTTCACGTAAATCAAATGTAGTTCTAAGAATCATCAATGAAATTCGAGCAAAAGGGTGCAAACAACTACCTAGGAGAATTTCCTTAAGAAAGGGGATTAGAAAGGAATTTACTTTAGATAGGAACGCGTGACGTTCTTGCAGTGATGAGAACATTATGAGAAAGGAACAACGGATGTGATCAGGATAGCTTTGCGCGCAAGAAAGTGAGATTTAATGACAGTTGCACCAAATGGATATTTGAAGAAAAAATTATCAAAGGTGTCATGAGTCATGAGGATGAGGAACAACTGGTGGCTACTGAGATGTGGGAAGGAGAATGGAGGAAGTAAGTTGGACAGAGAGGAAGGTGGAGCATCTGAATGGTGGGAGATGGATGAGGGAGATAAGAGGGAGGCGGGATGCTGATAGCCGTGGCAGAAGTGAGAGCGTCGGGTAAACGCGTTCCAGACAGTAGAAAGGCTCGTAGTAGTTACGAAGAAATGAAAAAGGAAATAATGTAGACCAATGAAAGAGGAAATTCTCGAGATAAGTACAAATGAAGAGCCATATACAGGCCGTCCAAAGCTTATATTATAATACTACCTGTTTCGACGCCTATGTCACATCATCAGGTATGATTTTGAGGAATACTTGATGATATTGCCTATGCGTCGAAACTGGTAATAGTAGAATAAAGTTTGCATGTGAAAAAATACCAATTCTTTTTATTGAAATATCCCTAAAAATATCCATTGTTTGGGTCTTTCTGCTAAGAATTTTTCACATTTTCCATTTGACCATATTTTTTTTTATTTTTGGGCGACTGGTACGTTTTTTATGCATAGCTGATTTCTTTAGATAGAACAATGACCAAATTCGTCGGTTCTGCTTCTATCTTTGCAAGTAATATTCTATCCGTAGCTTGCTCTATATTGACTACACTTCTTCCTACCTACCTTTTTATTTAATATTATGGAAATCCCTCATTGGCTCTCGTCCCCGCCTCTGTATATTACTCTAAGTTATATCTAGCGCTCCAGTAATCCCCGCTATCCTTCCATCTCACCTCGCATAGACCTAAAAATCATTTCATCATCAAAATAACATTTCCTCTCTTCATATCTCGCTTTTTATTCTATAATTTTCCTGTCCTTATCATCGTTCTAACATCCCACGATCCTATTCTAAATAATTCGGCCTTCTTCTGAATCTCCTGCTATTCTGCTGTCGCTTTCGCTTTGCAAGCGTCCCGCTGGGGTCAGACGCCATTGCAGCCGCCTCACTGAGGAACAGACGCTGCGTGGACTACCTTTCGTCTGGCTCCTAACCTTCGACCTATCTGGCATGGGTGACCCTACCAGGAGCAATGATAATTGCTTCCGCCAGCACAGCTCTAGGGGTCATGGGAACGCACAAGCCCTTCCACCGCGTCAAGGTTGTAGTCCATAGGAAGGGTCAATTATTATTTTACTTTTAATTTATTGTTTAGTTCCTTTTATATTATTGTTCCGTTTTTTCTATTTTAATACAAATCAAAAGACTGCGACGTTGATGCGGTGGAAGGTTTGGGGTAAAGTGAGTGCCGCCGAATTCCACCTGGTCCCCTCTTAACGAGGGTATCGAGAATTGAAAGGTCTTTCTCAACTTCTTTTGGCGAATTTTTTTTGCGTGCTATTTTAATCTTCCAATTGGGGCTAACAAAAACAAGCAGTAAAACCTATACTGCTTAGATACTCATTAGGTCCTGAGCGAGGACGTTACAGTGGCTCACGATTAGAACGATTTATATTGCTGAGGGCTCACCTCAGTGAGACACTCACGAAACGAGAACGCGGAGGTGTTTAAAAGGGCTGCTCAAGAAAGCGTTTGTTTGTCAATATCAGAAAACATTAGGAAGGGAATTTTAAGAAGGATCACATGAGTTGAACAGAGTGACTTCATGGAGAGCAAATCGTCTGAGCATTCGATGAACTCTACGGAAGAGGCTGCAAAAGTGATTTGGAGAAAGAAGGAGAGTGAGACATGAGGGGCGGTTTAATAATTGGCGACGTAGAAAGAAAGACATGGAAAGGAGGAAGTATTTGTATTTATCATGAATTATAGGAAGACAAGGGAGAAATTTGATAGATACATAGACAGTAAAAGAAAAGCAAACAGGAAATTACAAACGAAGATAAAAGAATAGAAAGAGCCCTATGAAAAGTGCTGAGGAGCTAAGTTCGCAGAAGTTATTGCACGCAACTAAATGGATGAATGAATAATTTAAGCCAATAACCTACTCTTGTATGAATGAGAATGGAAAGGAGGAATCAACTGGGAATATTACCATAGTCAAAAGAACACGTTTTGTATTCCCACATGAATTATATATTTAGACGACCTAGATTTCGACTCGTAGTGTAACATATCACAGGGGACAGTCAAGGTCCAATAAAGGGCCCCTGTATGGGACCCTAACGGTACATGCACCTGAGCTCCCGTCGCCTTCGTTTCCATAAGACCGTCGTGTTGGCAGGCCTACTTTCGGCGTGAGGGGAGGGGTAGGAGGGAGAATGGGGCCGGGGGTGGGGAGGAATAGGTCTTTAAACGCATTCAAAACACATTAACTTTGGAGCGTTCTTCTATTTATATTTACAATTGTTTCGACACCATAAGAAAGGATTTATTTGAGACTCAACAGAAAAAAATTAGTCCCTGTTACTGTAGAAGAGGAAATTTATTATTTCAAAATGGAGTGCTTTGTTGTCATCAACTTATTTCACAGTATATTATATAGGATTATTGGTGAAATTTGTTTGCCTGAGTTGGTGCAGAAACACCTCTGGAAGCAAAATGCGTAATACCCACACAGATGTCATTAGCTGTGCACATATTTCATGGTCCTTTATTTGAGTATATTACGCTTAAAACTGACAACCACTGGAAAATAAGGACAATTTACGAAAATCGCTGCAACCTTCCGCCATAATTCATCTCGCGTGAATACTGCTGTCAGCCACTCGTCCCTAATCGTGCGTGCCTGTGAGAAGTTACATCATTTTGACAGTTTGTGCTTTTTATGAGAGTCTGGGATTACGCGACTGCCGCATTATTACGTGCTATATGAGGTTTTTACTCGAACTTCAAACGTTTCCACTTTCTGTGCCATCGGCAATTGCCGTACAATAAATAAAATAATATGCCTTGGCCGGCTGTTAGGTGTCCTTTGAGTCCTTTGGCAACTTACAGTTTTATTTTAAGAAAAAATCTGATTATTCTCTTCATTCAAAATGTAATATTTACTCGAGCGTTCACTGGTTGCGTGGAGCACCACAGAAAGGTGTTAAATGGGGCAGTTTTATCCCCTTAAATATTTCAAGTAATGACCTCATTGCTGCAATTCACAACCGCTCAGGCTCACAATCTTTTCAGTGTCCCACCGTCAGCGTATTTTATTTCCTACAAATACATAAATATCCTAAATCAATCTCACTTTATGTGGCAGGGATTGAAATAACAAATTAAAATAAGTTATTCGACAAATTTACTTTAATATTAGAATTAGGCAAGGATATCAAACGTTTATCATCCTATAACATCGATTGAAAAATTATAATTGGTGGAGATTTCAATGTCCCATCTATTGATTGGGGCTCGTATACGCACAACAGCACCTGCCAGTCGCTATTACGTTCTTTTACGTCGCTCTCGGGGGTTCAAGACTCCAAGGAATAAATAAGTCATTCGCTTAGTGAAACGCAGTTAGGTCCTTGGTCTTTTAATGTCTCGTAATTAAAAAACATTGCGTCATGGAGATTACCCATAAGCCATGCCCCCTAGCTAAAAAATGTTTCTCGTAATTAAAAAATATGATAACCAAAATATAATCCGTAGTTGAGTAAAAGTAAAATTTTAACGAATTGTAAGCAACTTTTTACTAATAAAGTATAATTTAAAGTGTTAATAGTGACATTTTCTGTTACGGATACCATATTCAATATCAATTTGAGCTGCCTTGGCTTCTGGAGCTAGGCGATGCAACGCGGTCTCGAGGACAATAGGTCCCAGAAAAGCTGGGTCCTCCAATAGTCACTGATGATTGGCATCCGCTGGGCACCGCGGAATCCATTTCGAGAGCAATTTTTGGGACTGCAACTGCTGGTGGGCAATTGCGGCACGCGGGCTATGGATACTTGGTTAAGCGGAGTATAGGAAGAAGGAGTAGACTTTTTAGACATGTGGATAAGCTAATAAAAATAACGATTTATTGGAAGAGCATCGGGGAAATGTGACGAGAAGTTTAAAGGGAAATGTTATCTTTCGCTGGTTGGGCCTCCCTATACGTACATGCGTCGCTTGGATCATGGATATAATGTTCGGGTAATCAGGATAATAATGATAATTAATAATAATAATAATAATTTGGCCCGTTCGATTAGAATCGGGCACTTTATTGTTTAAATTTTTTCGGGGCACCTTATTTTTAAACACCCTATACAATTTGAAGTACTCTGCATTGTCGGGTTTCACCGCGTCGTTGTTTGATTCAGATTCAATATTTTCCGATTAGGTTCCTCGTGCAGATATTTCCCAATTTGTTGGGCGTTATGCAAATGCCTGAACTAGTAGACTCAAGAACTCCTTCCCACGTACAATACGGGATAGTAACTGCAGGTTTATAGATAGCAAAAATTCCAATTGCCACCCACGGTTTTACTCAAATGAATGCATTTTCACTAATCTCGCGTGTTTTGTTGTCAAACCCCTTCCTGCTTGATCCCATGGGACTGCCATTTAAGTACGTAGTATTCGTTATGGGGGTTTTTCATGTGGTTTTATTCTATTTTACGGATGATGTCCTAACACCCCCCGCCACCTGCGGCAGCTTGATGTCCATTATGTAGATGTAGATGTAGATATATGTTAGCCACACAAACCGTTCTCGCTAAACATGTTTTGAATCACCGCTCTCCTTCGAAGTCATAGACCCGACTAACGATTTCAATATACGGAAATTTGTAACGATTATAATGCGATGATGCTATCAGAATTTTTTCACTTGAAAATTCGAAGCTCCCGGGTTCAAGCATCCATTCCACCTTGGTGGTTTCTCGTATTTTGCGCTTGGTCACTTAAATGATGCGGATGCAGCCAGTCGTAGCCGAGTGGCCCCAGTCGACACTGCGACCGATCGGGGCAGCAACCCCAGCCCTGCATTCCGGAGGTGGCTCCACAATTAACTTTTTGCTGTGCGAAAATGAACGAAACCAGTTCGGCATCCGCTAAACCGGTACACCGAATCCATTTGGAGTTCCGATTGAAAATGGGGTAATGATGATTTATTCTCCGTTTTCAATGCTCTTGCAATTCCTTATTGCCAACACTCTCTGCTTTCGAAATTAAGGTCTTTCTTGCAACCTCGTTTGACTCTTTAACCAATCTGCAAGCCGGAAGGTATGCGAACGGGAGAGCCTCCGTACACAAAGGGAGAACCCAGGGTGAATTTATTGACCTTTGAATGCATAAGGACTTCAATAAAATTTGACAAAATTGTTGCTAAAGATCTTCGATGTGCATACGCGATTAAAATATGACGAAGCCCCGAATCAATTATATCCTCAATGTGATGCTTCAAAAAACCGAATTTATCCGATATATCCTATGGGCTTTGCCCTGCCCTCCATTGTTTTGTTGATGATCTTAAGAACCAATTTAGCTGCGTGCCAAATGAAACTTATTATTCTGCAGTCCTCACAAATTATACCGTTACCTTTTTCAGGATAGGAACTAAAACTGCTATGACAAAGTCTTCCTTCAAAATTGCTTCCTCATATATTTTACGCATTAACCCATACAGATTCTTCCTCCCAAATTTTCCGAAGCCTTTAAGTAGTTCCACTGGAATGTTGTCTACCCCCACGGCCTTATATGATTTAATTTTCCTTTATGCTGTTTCCATCTCATCGTTGAGTATGCCTGGACCCCTACCTCTTGTTCCTTTTCTATGTCTAACCCTTCTGGCCTAAGTTCTTAACACATAGTTCTTCTCCATATTCCTTCCGTCTCTCTTGGATCTTTTCTTTTTCAACTATTATCCTACCCGACTTATCTATAACTTTTAACGCCGATCATCCATTTTTACTTCCCGATAATGTTAAACCTTTTTGTATTGCACACCAATTTCACCCTTCCTTTATAAACTTTCCATATCCTCGGTCTGCGTCTTCCACCAGTCTTCTTTTGCATTCTTTGTTCCCTGTATCAATATACTTGTATAATTTAACTTTTTTTAATTCCTTCTGCCTATCCCTGTATTTATATTCTTCCAATTTTTTCTCTCATTTCTCTTTCTAATCATCTAATCCGTAATTCATGGTTTCCTTGTCGTTTTCCCATTGAAGGTTCCTATAGTATCGTTTGCGGCTTTCGAAATCATTTTTTTTTATATATTTACATTTTTCTTCGATTGTACTCAACACTTTTCATTTCCTCTTGATTTTCTCTACTGCCTGCTGATACTCCTTCCTTGTCAATCCAGTTAGTGCTTCCATATTCCATTTCCGAACCCGCCGCCCCTGCCATATCGTTTTGAATCAAACGCAGCAAGTTGTTACCCATTCGCATTTATTATTTAGCTCTTTATAGTTCCTTCTACCTATCTCTGTATTTGCATTCTTCCGTTTCCTTCAGTGTTGCTATCCCTTAAATTTGATCTATTTGAGTAATAGTCTCCCAGTATTTCTCTTACTGAATTCTGATTGAACACGTAGCTACTGTTTTTATCGGTACTTAATTGTGTAGCTAAGTGTGTAATCTTCTATTTGTTACTTAATCGTAAGATTTAGCTTAAGCTTTATCATTAGGGCTCTTTTAGATTAAAGTGTAGGTCAGCGTGTAGATGAATCAGGGGCTCTCTAAAAGTCTTAATTGCCACATTATTTAGCTTCAAATGAAAATAGGGTCAGTGCTAGCAATAGTTCATTCAATACGAATCAAATAACATCGGACGGAAAATTTTAAAAGTGATTCATTATCAATAAGAAGACGATCATCCTTAAAAATTAAAAAACCGTTATTAAGAAAATATTATCTGTATTGGTAGTAAATTGCCGAAGTTAAAAAAATAAAGTCGTAGAATATCATCACCTCATTCAAAGCACAGGTGCAGATATAATTGGGACAGATAGCTGGTTAACCACTTCATATTGAAATTTCGAAAATCCCAAATCCCAAAATGAAATTTTCCCAAAATCCTTTTCCATTCACAGAAATGACAGAACAATTAGGATCGGGGTCAGTGCCTTCATTGCAATTAAAAGTTCTTACGTTTGCAGGGCTGAGGTAATTCCAGGTAATGGTTTGGAAAGCCTTCGGTGCTCAATTATAAGTCCTCGATCAAAAAGAATGTATGTATGCGCATTTCATAGACCGTCGAACGACAAAGATAAATCAATACTAGAATTAGACCAGCAAATCAAAGGGTTCTTATCCCAACAAAATGATTGCGACGTTATAGTCGGTGGAGATTTCAATGTCCCTGCTATTGACGGGAGCACATATAGTTTAAGACGGTGGTTTTCATCAAATAGTGGCAATAATATTCTTGATTTGTAGCAATTAATATTCACGAAAAAGCCTTAACCATAGAAACTACAAAAGGAATTAGTGACCGCAAGGCCGTAAACGTTACGTTTTCGCTACATGAGGTTCAAATAAGATGCCTAAAAGGAAAATTTACTTCTTCAAAGAAGGGGACTACAATGACCAAAAGTGCGTGCTACAGAGGCGATTTGCAAGATTTAAGAGAGACAGTAATCACCGAAATACTGAGGATACGTGGAATCTTTTCCTTGAAATCCCGCACTCCGCAGTCAACAAGTCCATTCCCAGTAAATTTATAAAATATAACGCGGAACCTAGAATGTACAATGCAGATATTAGAAAGGCATTGCAATTTCAAAGGCTATGTCACGCCAGGATAACAAAACATTCGGTATGATATCTCTAGCGGCAAAAAAATTGAGATGACCTATGATTACCAGATATCTAGGGCTAATGCCGAGAATGAATATCGATAAGCGTAAAGCGAACTCAAATTGAAAAAAATAGCGGAAAATTTGAAAGAGCATTTTGGTCGTACGTCAGAGAGGTTCAGGGAAATAAGTCGAGTGTTAGTTTATTTGAAATCGATGAATGCGAAAGAGTAATCAGCAGTTGGGAAAAGGCTAACTGATTAAATTATTTATTTCTAAGCGTCTTCAACAATGTCTCATAGAATGCCTTCCATAGCTAACCAAATCGCGCCGGTCACCCGATGTCTAAAATTGAAATCTCGAAAAATGGAATAAATCGTTTAATTAAGCGAAATAAATCCTCCGGACCCGATAAAATACCCGATCGTTTATTTGAGGATCAGGTTTTGGTAATTGCACCGTATCTAAAAATCGCATTTAAAAAGTCGCTGGTAGATCACAAAGTTCCCAGAGATTGGAAAACGGCTAACACAGCACCAATACTTAAAAACGGAGACAAAGAGGAACCGAGTAATCACAGACCTATTTCCTTCAAATCCATTTCGTGAACAGTAATGGAACATATAGATGCTAGTTCGATCGTGAGACACCAAAATAATCAGAAGTTATTAATATACAAAGCGAACGGTAACTACGGCCGTATAAATATAATGGGAAGAGTTCACCCCAGCCGTACTCTTATAAATGGGCAAAGGATGGGTGGGGGATATTGGAGAAAATAGAAACAGTAAATCGATAAAAATTATAAAATTAAATAATTAACTCTAAATATTTTTAACTACACTAACTAACTAAATATAGTAAAAAACTGAAAATAATTGAAATATTTAAATACCGCAAACGGTTAGAACAATGAAATGGAGGGGGAAAAAATTAATTTTTTGAATACTAAAAAAGTGAAAATTAATCACGCATTCTCTAGCTTGGATGTACTATGCAGCAGTGATCCTTGCTAGTCGCATACACTCCCACTCTATCAGGGCTTACGAGAGGTTTCCCTCTGCGTCAGGGGCCCACCAATCACACGTATTGAAATAAAATTAAGAAATATAATAAACGAAAAATGATCACGCGCTCTCTAGCTCGGATGTACTATATAGCATTGATCCTTGCTAGTCACAGGCACCCACCTTCAATCAGGGCTTAGGAGAGGTTCCCTCTGCGCCAGTGGCCCGTCAGTCACACGTATAATAATACATCCAAGCTAGAGAGTGCGTGATTATTTTGCCTTTATTATTATACGTGTGACTTCCCCCTCCATTTCATTGTTCTAACCGTTTGCGGTATTTAAATATTTCAATTATTTTCAGTTTTTTACTATATTTATTGTTAGTCTTATTTTCAGTTAATTATTTAATTTTATAATTTTTATCGATTTACTGTTTCTATTTTCTCCAACATCCCCCACCCATCCTTTGCCCATTTACTACCTTGATCAAAAAGTTCCCGGAATAACCACCGTGTGGCGCTCCCATCGTTCCGATTTGAGTTCTGTTTTTTTTGTTAAATTGGTACATCTGTTGTTGATATTCCCTTTAAATCTTAGTGTCATAACTTGACATTTGCAAAAGTTACGTAGCCAAGAGTACATCTATCTCTGTGTGTGTTGGCGATTTTTTACAATTGCAGAAATGGATTTAAATATGCAACAACGAACTTGTATTAAATTTTGCGTAAAAAACGGATTTAGTGGCGCACGGACGTTGGAAATGTTGGAAAAGTGTTTCGACAACGATTCTCTAAAAAAAACGGTCGTTTACCAGTGGCACGAGCGGTTCAGAAGTGGTCGTGAGTCAATCGAAGATGATGAACGCAGTGGCAGACCATCGACATCGAAAGTCGGTGAAAAAATTGATAAAGTAAAAGAAATGTTGGTCAATAACCGCAAATTAACCATCAGAGAAATAGCGGAGGACTTGAACATTGCCTATGGATCCGCCCAAGACATTGTGGTTAATGATTTGGGTTTCCGTCGTGTAGCAGCAAAGTTGGTGCCAAAAGACCTCAATTTCATGCAAAAAAGAGACCGTGTTGACGTCGCAAAAGACATGATTTGCGAGGCTGAATCCGATCCCACATTCATCAAAAGGATCATTACTGGAGACGAGACGTGGGTTTATGAGTACGACACGCAATCCAGACATCAGGCAAGTGAATGGCGTTCACCAAATGAGCCGAGACCAAAAAAACCACGTCGTTTTCAGTCAAAAAAGAAGGCAATGCTGACGGTTTTCATGGATTACAACGGTGTAGTGCATCATGAATTTTTGCCAGAAGGCCAGACAGTAAACAAAGAGTATTATTTGGGCGTTATGAGACGTTTGCGTGAAGCAATTCGCCGAAAGAGACCAGAAATGTGGGCAGAAAACTCGTGGATTTTGCACCATGATAACGCACCGTCGCACAGTGCTATCATTATTTGTAATTTTTTGACGAAAAATGCAACAAATACCATCTAACAGCCACCGAATTCACCTGATTTGGCTCCCTGTGACTTCTTTCTGTTCAATCGAGTTAAAAACCCATTACGGGGAACGCGTTTTAGCAGCCGAGAGGAAGTAATGGAAAAATCGCAGGAAGCACTGATGGACATACCGAAAACCGAATATAAAAAATGTTTCGAGGATTGGATCAAGCGCTGGCATAAGTGTGTTGCAGTCGATGGGGATTACTTTGAAGGGGACAATATAGATTTAGATGAATAAACTTGTATTTTTAATTTTCTGAATAAATTCCGGGAAATTTTTGATCAAGGTAGTATAAGAGTACGGCTGGGGTGAACTCTTCCCATTAGAAGTTATTAATGAAAAATCAGCACGGTTTCCGAAAGGGTAGACCCTTCGAGACACAACTTGCACTTTTTGTTCATGATAGTCTTACTTCGGGGGAGAACAATTTTCCAGTGGAGGCGATTTATCTGGATATTGGTGGAACCAATGCGGGGAATATGTGGAAAAGCTAGCAAAAAATTAGGGTTAATTAGAAGAGTACTGGGTACATGTGATGAGAAGGTCAAAGAGATATGTTATCTTTCGCTGGTTAGGCTTTATGTACGTATAATACCCTGCAACAGCATCATCGCATCGCAAAAAAACAACTTCATTTCCTCCCCGCTGGTGTCAACCCAGTCTCGATCTTGGCTTCTCCGTTTCATTTTCTGTTGCAGGGTTTTTCCTGAGCATACAACATTTGTTTGCTTCGCTATGTGGCAACATACAGGGTCGCACCAAAAAGTGGTAGGACTGATATTTTTACAAGATATTTATTGACGATATACTTACATCGACTTAATAATCTTCAAAGTATGCTCCTTGAGCTGCTACACACTTAGTATAACGTTGCTCCCATTCCCCGTACGCCCGCTGGAAATTTTCTTTGGGGATGCCGTTGATGACCCTCGTCGAAGCCTCTTGAACGGCCTTTATCGAGTCAAAACGTCGTCCCTTGAGCTGTCTTTTCATCAGGGGGAAGGAGAAGAAGTCCGGTGGTGCCAGATCGGGAGAATAGGGCGGGTGCGGCAACGTGGCAACGCCGTATTTGGCCAGGAGCTGTCTGACGACGAGCGCGCCATGGCAGAATTTTCGGCACCATCTTGGCGCACACCTTGCGCATGGCCAAATCCTGTGAAATAATGCGTTGGACGTTGGATGCAGACAGTCCCAACTGGTCTGCAATTTTTTCACTGGCTAAGCGTCGGTCGGTGTTCAGCAGTGTCCTCACTCTGTCCACATTCGTGTCGGTTCTTGCCGTCGACGGCCGTCCGGAGCGATGGTCGTCTTCAACGAGCTCCCTACCCTCTTTAAACAACTTGTGCCTCTCAAATACTGTGGAAAGGCTTAAGGCAGTGTCCCCATAAGCCTGCTTGATCATATCGAGGGTCTCAGTTGCCGTCTTCCCGAGTTTCGCACAAAACTTCATGGAATAACGTTGCTCTAAATTCAGACTAATTTTGTTTTTCGAAGCGGACAAAAAACTTGCTTCACTAAAAACGGTGTCCTCACTCAACGACAGCCCGCAGGCAACTGAGGTTGGTGTCGGTCTGTTGCTAAGAGCCCCCTCCACCTTACCCTGCCAGGCAGACCCCCCTCCACCGCTCCGTTCGCGCCAGAGAAAATCAGTCCTACCACTATTGGGTGCGAACCTGTATATCGTCATCGATAAAATGTTCAAATATTTCGTCCGACTCATTTTTATCGACTAGATCACCATTTGCACCAGCTTCAAATCTAGCCGGAAATCTAGATCCTGGAGTTCCTGTTTCAACCCAAATGCTGGAATGTGATTGCATGGTACTACAATGCTCGTCATCCCCATCCTCCACTTCACTTTCTGTTTCGATCTCAGGGATCTCCTGCATTCTTGTAATCAACGAGGAAGCCCAGCTGCCCCCCCACTAGTACCGGCAATCGTTCCCACGGACAAATTAGGGTGTTCCTCCTCTGATAATGAGTTGCTTTCAGTAACACTCTCCACTTCTTCACTAAGCTCCAACATTTTATTTATGAAATCATCAGGCAGTGCAGGTGCTTTCTTAGCCATTTTATAGATAACTAAGACTTTGGACTAAAAATTACAAACTATACACCTAACAAAATTCTACGAAAGAAGCAAAAAAACTTAGGTTTTGTAAAAATTATAAGCTTTACACTAACGGAGAGCATTATGAAAAAGTCAGCCAATCAATAACAGGAAGTTTCCAAAACTCAATAACTACACAACGGAAAGCTCGATGACAGCTTCACAGAATGAAGAGCACATCCAGGGGTAGATTAATTAATCAGGGGTAGATCAGGGTATCACAATGTAGGAATACCTTGTAATGCTTAACACACGTCTATTTTCTACACTCAGGATGATATAGCGAAAAAACACGAGGTGCACTACCACAAACTAATTTACACTCAAAAGAAGAAAGGAATTCAAAGAAAATTCAAATGATCAAAGTACATCCGTGACTATTTGCTCGAAATAACTGCAAAGGAACACTAAGAAAACAGAATCATCCACCAAGGATACGCACCAAAATAAACCCACTTCCCTTAGACAAGTGACCGAGGGGAAGTGAACGAAAAAATACCGAAAGGGGTCCCTTTATTTTGAAAACACCATAAGACTTTCACGAAAGTAGCTAATTCCTATAAAGTAGGGTCTGATGCTTTCTCGGTGTATCTGCTTGATACCAAGTGACTCATCTGCCCTGAGGACGATACCCGAGTCGAGTATCGAAACATCGGCTGACATTGAACCCCCCACCCGGTGGAAGACTCGAGAAAACTTCAACAAGAGATTTTCCATGCGTCTACTGCTAACACCATCGAGTTTAAGACAATTACGCCAAATGGCAGAAGCATACACTCCATGGATCCGAAAAAACTGCGTCTATAGACCTATTCCCCGAGGAGAGAAAAATCATTTTACGAGGGTGGTCCCAGAGTACCCGGCCTGACCTAGAGATAGCGCTAGTTGATTGAAAATTATCACTTTATTAGAAAGTATGCGATCTATAAAGCATATGTTTGAAGTTTTAAGACGCCACGTTGTTTAGTATTTGTTTGGCAGCCATCAATAGTGAACGTATTCAGTGAAAATGGAAAAAATCGGCCATCGCTATGTGACACAATACTTTTATTTGAAAGGCCTCAGCCGAACAAATATAAAATCTGAACTGGATTCTACTCTGCTCCTTCGCTTACAACAGTAAAATAATTGGTAGCAGAGTTTAAACGAGGTCGTACGGCTGTCAAGACGAGTATCGTATTGGTCGACCAAATGACGTGACGACTTCAGAAACGGTGAAGAAAATCCACTAAGTGATGCTGGATGATCGTCGACTGAAAGTGCGCGAGCTAGCAGACATAGTAGGCATTTCAAAAAGTGCGGTACATTGCAAATTAACTGGAAATTTGGACATGTGAAAGCTGCAAGATGGGTGCCGCGTTTGCTCTAACTCGAGCAAAACCAGTGTCGTGGATATGTTTCAATTGAGTGTTTAACGAATTTTCACTGCAGAAAAGCAGATTTTTGCGCCATTTCATAACAATGGATGAAACATGGGTTCATTACTTCACATCCGAGACAAAAGAGCAATCAAATCAATGGATTCTGATGGTAGAACCGCCTCCAAAGAAGGCGAAGACCGTTTCATCTGCAGGTAAGGTGACGGCGTCGGTTTTTTGGGATGCGCGTGGGATAATTTTCATTGAAAATCTTGAAAAAGGAAAAACTATCAACGGCATGCGTTATGCAAACTCATTGCAACGTCTAAGCGAAGAAATCAAGCAAAAGCGGCCGCATTTTGCTAAATATAGTGTTGTTTCATCAAGAAAATTCACCAGCTTACAAATCCGTTATTGCAATGGCCAAAATTCATGAATTGAAGTTTGAATTACTACATCATGCACCGTATTCTCCAGATTTAGGCCCTCTGGAATTATATTCTGTTCGCAAACTTCAAAAAATGGCTCGGTGGTCAAAGATTTTCCAACCGTGAAGAACTGATGTCGGCAGTAAATGGCTATTTTGAGGAGCAAGACAATTCTTCTTATAAAAAGGGCATCGAACTTATTGAACATCGCTGGGAAAAGTGCATAGAGCTGAAAGAAGATTAAGTTGAAAAATAAATACATTTCTTTCCAAAACATTGTTATCTTTTTTGGGTCGGATACTTCTGGGATTGGCCTCGTATTTGGCACATCAATAGGCGCTCCTTCCGTTTCAGCGTCGTCACCGTAGCGCGTCTAAAGACGTCCTCCCCGTCAAAGGGGTTAATCTATGAATCCTCGATGCCGAAAGTCCTTTTAGTCGAATAAAATGTCCAGGATCCACAGGAACGGATGTGAGATAGATCTGTAATCACTAGCGCTCTTCAATGCCGATGTATTAACTACTTTACATGCGTTGGGTACAAAATGATCATTTAGATTATCTCAATTTTAAGAGGCATAAGATAAGGCGCTGTTTCCAGGAGTTATTCCTTATACTTGCTCTTTTTATACAATCTGAACCGCGTGATTTATCAAGGATTATGGTTTTTGACAGGTTTTTTATGCCAAAAGATGATATGTATGCCAATAGGTAGGCGCAGGAGATAAGTTTGTGGCTACAGTCTGATTGCCTTTTGATTGTCATCTGTGAGAATTTTCATGTGCATTTGAGGACTGTTTCGTAGCAGCTCTCCTGTTTCTTGCCCACCACTTCTCCCGTGTATCGCCGCCTTCAGCCACCCTCTGCAATTCTTCCTTTAAGTATTTCCTTCACGTATGCTCTTCAATGAGCTCTCGTGTTCAATTAGCTGTCCGCTTCTTCTGTTGGTTGTCTTCTCGCAAAAACTGCCTTCTGCTCCCACCCTTCTTATTTCGTGAGACGCTTTGGAATAACGAGCCCTGATAAATTGACTTCATCCAACGTAATGGCCGAGGATGAGGGCAGTTAAGTTAAGTGTACGACGGGGGGAGGGGACAGCCCCCCACCCTGTGGGCGATAGCAACCCCTCCTCTCCGAGTGGCCTTCGCGAGTGAGGCCCCTGCCACCCCTTGATTTTGGGTGGACGTTTGGGGGACGGGCCAACATTCGTCACACGCATACAGCCCAATATCCTTAGGCGATGAATCCCCGGGAAGAGTAACGGAAGGGAATTATTTTTAGGTTAAGTGAACCATTCGCAGTATACGCTGCAAATAACCGTCGGAAAATACGTTTCTTGAACTAATTGACATGAGTCTCAAATGATATCCTCCAGATCCATCGAGAATTTTCTTAATTAATATAAGTGGGGTTACTAGGGAGAAACCAGTAGGTTAGCTTTTTTATCGTACATTTGGAAGTAAAAATTTTTTGAGAGTTTCAGATCACTTAATTTTGCTTCAGCCTTGGGGTAGTTATTATAATTATTATTAGAAGGTGATATACCGGTTAAGGTAGGTTTTCAATCGAAACAAGTACCAAATAAATATGTTGTTTCTCCTAGCAATACACAACCCAACATCCTACAGTGCAACAAGCCCCACTTCATCCGTGTGTTTCCTTCCTCCCTTCATCCCGTCCAACATCCCTATCCCCTTCTCCTGCCTCTTCCTCGTTGTCCTAACATTCTCCCCTCTATTACAGTCTTCAACATCCCGCTGCCGGCCAATACACCCTTCATCCACTTTTCCTGCCTCCATTGGATTTTTCCCAGCAAACCCCTCTCTTCGCCCACCATACCAAGTACTTCCTCATTTGTTTTCCTCTCTGTCCACATCAATTTCTCCATTCTTCTCCACCCTCTCATTTCAAAAGCCTCCAATCTACGTCTATCATCCTGCTTCAATGACCACGTTTCCGCGCCGTACATAGCTACGCTCAATATCAAAGTTTTGACGAGCCTTTTCTTAACTTCCTTACTCAACGTCCCTGTCATCAATTTCCTCCTCCTTTTGAAATCTTCTTTGATTAATGCAATTCATCTCCTTACATCCCAACTACTTCGACCATTTTGGTCCAAAACACTTTCGAGATACGTAAACTGTTCCACCTGCTCTAGCTTTTGCCTTTTCATTTTAATACTAAGCTTAATCTCTCTCTTAGTAGTAGTATTTTAGGGGAGGCGACTGACAGCTGAGGTCATTTGGGCCGTAAGGGAAGGACAGGAGGGTGAAGGGTGGAGAGAAACCCGGCATCGGCACTAGCCTGCTCTTTGCGCAAGGCGCCAAGAGGTCCGCAGCTTAACGTCGAGTAGGGATCGAGATACCACTGAAAAATATTCAACACCACCGGGATTTGAACCCTGGGTGGGAGGCCAGTACGATAGCCACCGCACCATCTCGATCCCTACCTTTCCCTTTCTCTTTCTGGAAAATGCGTAACCTTTGTCTTTTTTATATTGATTCTCATCCCATATCTATCGCACTGAATTTAATCTACTCATCAATACTTGCGACCCATTGATTGATTGACTAACTAAAGCGTGATCAGCAAACCAAACCAATTTAATGAAATCGCCGTCGACATTCATTCCTATCTCCAGTTCCTCTCAAATCATTTCCTCCACATATACGTGCGTCGGAAGGCACAGGTGATGATGGATAAGCATGCCTCACTCCTCAACCTCCTCCTAAACAACCTCATGCCTCTTCCCTTCCTAAACCCAAACTGATCATCCCCTAAGTAATCATTTTCCCTGCTCTCCATCCCTTTGTTGATGATCCTAGGAACCACTTTAGCTGCGTGGAATATCAGACTTATTGTCCTGTAGTCCTCACATGATGTAGCCTTTACCTTTTTCGGAATAGAAACTAACACTAACCTCACTAAGTCTTCCGACCTGATTTCTTCCTCATTGTAGATACTACGAATAAGTCCATATGACCTCTTCCTCCCCCCTCATTTTCGTAGTTCCGCCTTTTAGTAGTTCCGCAGGAATGTTGTCTACCCCCACGGCCACATCTGATTTCATCTTTCTTAATGACCGTTCTATATCGTCGTTGAGTATGCCTGGACCTAAGCTATCTTCATCTACTTCAAGTTCTATTTCTATGTCTAACCTTATTGGCCTAAATTCTTCACCATACAATATTCTTCCATCTCTCTTGGATCTCTTCTTTTTCAACTATTATTTTACCCAACTTATCTATGACTGTTCGCACAGATCTTCCCTTATTACTTGCCGATAGTGATTTAACCTTGCTCTATAGCGCACCAATTTCATCATTCCTCGGGAAACTTTCCATATCCTCGCACTGCGTCTTCCACCACGCTTCCCACCGAGAGGGCCCAAGTTCAAATCCTGGCGACAACAAATATTTTTCAGCGACTTTCCCATGCATCCCTAATGGCGCTAATGACTTTAGCTGGTCATCTCCCTTGAAAACTACAACTAGAAGTTTTAACCTGGGCTTAAAAAAGGATAAACAGGGTAATATCCTGGACGAGGAACAAGGCATGGGTACAGAAGGTAGATGGAAATATTTTTAAAATGGAGTAACGAAAGCTGGATGTAAAAGAGTTGGGAACCTAAAATAGGAAAATAATTAAGAAGTCATGGAAGTGATCGTTAGAATGATGAATGAGAAGATGAAATGGAAGACATAACATAATCAGGAAGTATATTTTGTGTAAAAGGAGATAATAAGCTGAGACGAGGAACTAAGGTTGGAAGCAACACGGTGGAAAGAGCAGTGCGAGGATTTGGAGAGTTTTCCACGACGGCGAAATGGTTGCCTTTACAGGAAAGTGTGATAAATATGAGAAAGGAAACCCGCACCCAAGTGGTCTACTGCAACCTGACCCGGTGGGAAACCCGAGAGAACTTCTTGAATCAATAGAGCTAGCCCGAAAATTAAAAGATATTAATGTTCCGGAAAAAGCGAGACTAGTCTCCTTAGACATTAACAATTTATTTACTTGTGTACCCATATCGGAAACTTTGCTTATGTTGGAAGAACTACTCAAGGATTCCACCATTGCCCAAAATATCTCAGTCGAATCGGTCCCCCTCATCAAAATGACAGTTAACCAGAATCATTTTAGTTTCAACCACACTCTTTACAGCCAATCGGATGGTTTAGCAATGGGTTCCCCACTGTACCCCTTCCTAGTAGAAGTCTTCCTCAATTCTGTAGAATAACATCTTTTTAATGCTGACAATCAGCATAACAAAAAAGTGGGTTATTGGTTTCATTACGTTGACGATATACTATGCCTATGGCCCGGAACCAACCGACAGTTAGACTCCTTCCTTAATTTCCTAAACACACTTCTTCGGAATATCTCCTTCTCCACGGAAAAAGACGTCAACGGCACCATCAACTTCCTCGACTTGACAATCACAATTAGGGATAATAGACACGAATTTGCAATTTATAGGAAACCCACATATACAGACCATATAATTTCTAATGATTCCGCACACCACTTTTCTCACAAACACGCAGCCCTCCACTCCATGATCCACCGCCTCCTACACATCTCCCTTTCCCCCAAAAACTTCAAAATTGAACTCGTGAATATCACTAATATAGCTACCAACAATGGTTACAACCCTAAACTAGTTGACAAATTACTGCGGAAAAAAACAAAAAATCAATGGCCTTAAAAAGTATTTTCGTTTCACACCCCGCAGTATCTAAGGATTTTAAGTGGTGCTCGATCCCATTTCTGGGAGATATTTCATATAGGATTTCCAACTGTCTAACCACCTCACTCAAAGCCTACTTCCACCCACACGTAACCCTCTCCAAACTTCTAGCCAATGGAAAAGACAACCAGGATAGCCTTCTCAAATCAGGCATTTATAAACTGAAATGCGAGGATTGCAACAGCGTGTCGGTCAAACAGGTAGGAATATAAAGTTACGAGTCAAGGAACACGCAAGGTGTCACAAAAATCAGAATACTAACTCTCTCTTCGCCAAGCAATTACTAGAATTCAACCACAGCAGTGATTTTGTCCCTGAGATATTACACACACTCCCAAAAGGATTAAAAATGGACGCTCTCGAGCAATAAAGAGATTAGAAGGCACTTGGCAAACCCCAACACGACGCTTTGTAATGAGCAATTGTTCCCATACCTCTCCCCGATCCTCTCCGAGAAACTAGCGTGTAAATGGTCAAAACAACCCCTCAACGCACCTGAGAGCCCCCACCCCTCTCAGGCCCTTCCACCCCTCCCCGCCCCCACTCTGTCCTGAGGGTATACATGCTGGCACTGCCTGTTTTGCAAATTTTCACCTGATGATGCCGCAAGTCGGTGAAACGCGTTGTACCGTATAATAAAATCTGTGGAAAAGTACGAGTCTTTCTTTTTAGTATGGATATTAAATACTTCCACGAAGTGAAGCCTGAAACAATAGAATATATACTTCTGAGAACTTTAGAAATTAGTGTGTTATGAAATAGACTTGGTGATTCCTCCTTCATCTACCTAAATTTGACAGCAATTGTGTAATTTGGTTGTTTTGCAATATATAGTACATGTTGCATTACTCTTTTTTCTCTACCATGAATACTCTTTTTGAGCTATGTTTTCTTATATACTCTTATGTTTGTATTGTGTGAAATTGCGTTTTTTAACTCTCTAAATATGAGTATTGACAGAAAATGACATTTTCCAAGTATTATTGCTGTAATATCTTCAAATTTGTAGTTCTGTACACGTTTTACTTTTTATAATAGTTACTTTAAATGCTTAAATGTTGAATGATAGCAAACTTCAGTGCTATTTATTAATTTTCCTATTCTCCCAATCAATTAAAATACCTTTTAAGGCATAACTCAATTTTAAATTGTGAGATTTGATGGTTTTATTCATGTTTACAAGCGAGTTTATATGTTATACATATTATGTTTTCCTGAAATGGAATAGTGCATAGACATAGTTTTTATTTCAGAAACTGCCGAAAATACGCCTTATGAGGACGTTTTAAATTTTCAAATCTCTAAAGCCGCACGTTGTTCAATGGAGGACCTATTATGGAATACGAGGGCGATTCGAAAAGTAAGGTCCCTTATATTTTTTCATCGCCATCGTTCCCCATTCCTTCTTCCTATTTGTCCGTGCAAAGACAATCTTCTTCCTCACACCCCATCCAGCATATCCGCATATCTTTTGGCGTGCAACAATTTCAGGGCGTAAAAATCATTCGCCTTGACTGGGATTCGAACCCAGATCCCTCAATATCCGGCCGAGTGCTTTAGCCACTTAAGCTATGATATAAATTATTTTATTCGGTTCAGAATATTACAGAGTTTGTTTGCATAATGCATAATATCAGGTCACAGATTATGGGTACATCATGTTTTTCTTTAATATAAGTGTATACATGGATACATACATGATACATATACCACATACATATCCACTTGCACATACGCACGCACATATACACATGCACGCGCACACACATACAAGTAAACATATGCATACAGACGCACACACGTACATTTGACCATTAACATTTAGAAATAAAATAGAAAGGGAGACAAAGGTTTACAGATATTAGAAGGAAGATTTTAGCTAGCAATGGAAAATTATGTATTGTAAGAAATTATCAATGGCAGGGTTGAAATTATCGATGCAATCAGTCATTCAGCAGAAAAAAACTCTTCAACGATGGACGAAGTGTGTCCGGCACCGGGTGGCTACCGGACATCACTTCCCAGAGTTCTGATCGTGGCTAGCGTCGCTCCGGTCGCGACTCGACCCCGGGCGACGAGTGCTTCGCCGTTTCCCGGGACGCCTCGTCCAACGGGTCGACGAGCGAGGACGCGGCATTTCGCCGCATCCCTCCCCCCCGGCCTCGTCCGAAAAGGAAGAGCCAGCCGTGGTCTCCACGTAGAGCGGGTAATGTGGCAGCGTTCCACAGAGGGTCTTCTTCGAAGGAGCACCGCTGGGGGCCGCCAAGGAGCAGGAGATAGCCTCGGGAGGGTCGGGGTGGCGGACTGGGTCTCATCTGCCGAAGGGTTGTGGTCGGGAAAAATCAGGGGAGATAGTTGCTTGGGGTCCGTCTCTAGAGGAGCACTGGGAAGATCGTCGACACCTTGGCTGTCCTCAATGAGGAAGGACGATGGGGTATGTGGGATTTTTGACTTTGGGAAACTTGTATGTGTGTCGACTTCCGCGGTCGGTGACGCTTCCTTTATAGTCAATGATAAAGGGGTTGAGGGATGAGCTGTTGGGGACGGGAAAACATCGCAATCAGATGCATCCTCCTCACCTGTCACCAGAGGTTCTCGGGGTGTTTGAAACCCGTGCTGTAAGGATTGCGAAGGCGTCGATTGCGTGAGCGGGGGAAGGGGGGGCGAAACACCATCCCTCCTTATTTGACGAGCTCACGGAGACGGGGGCTGGAGGTCGTGTGATATTAGGCGAGGTGGTAGGTACGTGAGCTATTTGTAGATCGTTATTCGAGGCCAGTAGCTTGGGGTCGTCTGTCCTCTTCTTTTTCGGATCCCTTTCTTCTGTTGACGATTTTCGCTCCCGCTGACATTTCCCTCCAACTGAAGGGAGATGCGGGCGACCGACGGGAGCAGCCGGGGCCGCACCCTCAATGAGTAGAAGCGACCGCGCTCTCTCCTCCACAGCCACTTCGGGCTCATCCATCTCCACGGCGGCGTTAGGGTTGGAGGGCATCATCATTGCCTCCACATAGCTCTTACCTCCCTGGTTCCGAGGGCAGGTCTTGCGCTCGTGGCCTTCTTGGTTACAGTGGGCGCAAGTGCGGCGCTGACCCTCATAGATGATGACGGCCCGGTTGCCGCTGATGTGGAGGTACGAGGGGATATTTCTCTCGACCGTCATCCGCACAACCCTGGTGCCAGTAAGCACCCTCGCCATCTTGTCTCCTTCCCACCTGTTCTCCCACGAGCGATGGATTTTACCAAAGCGTTGGAGCTCGCCTGTTATGTCTTCCAGCGGGATCTCCACGGGGAGACAAAGAACCCTGATATTACACGGGCTGCCGGAAGTCTCGTCATTTGTTATTGTCGTCCTCTGGTCACTTAAAGACGGAAACGGTAGTTTCCACGGAGGATTGTCTAAAATCCTAGTCTTTGTAGCTTCGGTTGCCAACTTATCATATGGCGATTGTATCCAAATCGCATACGCTGACGACATAACCCTCTTCGTAGACGACCCGTCCCACATGGCTCTAGCCAATGACATATTAACGTCATATGAGCAGGGCGGTATCTTCCTCAACAACCGGAAATCCAGGTTTTTGCTGCTGAAGGGCAACCGGCCCTCGACCTCCATCGGTTGGTCAGAAGCGCCCTCGCTCAAAATCTTGGGGTTCTGGTGGGAGAAGGAGTTGGCTCCCACGATTGAGCGAAACTGGGGAATTATTGACCATCATGTAAAATGGAGTGTTGGAAAGCTTTCACTCCCTTCCCTCCCGATCGTGACCCGCGTCCGCCTCCTCAACCAGATCGTCTTTCCAAGGATATGGTATGTGGCCCATCTATGGCCCTTACCCGCTAAATACCATGCATACTTTATTAGAGTGACCAACCAAATGATCTGGAATGGCTACGTAAAGAAAGTGTCCCGAAACCAGCTCTATGGCCCGTTTGAGCAGGGTGGTCTCAATTTAACCGATACGGCTCTAAAGGCGAAGGTGGTCTACGCGAAGCTTAGCCTGCGCATCCTCGGCGGTGACGACGCGTGGCGCAAGGCACTCCTCAAGGACGCGTGGCAGGAACTCGCGCGCGACGAATGCCACCGGAGGGCATTTGAAGAAACGAAAAAGGTCGCTTCTCTCCTGCGAGATGGAGAAGCAATTCGGGTGAAGACCCTGTATGTCAGAGCGCTTACCGAGCAGCAAGAAAATACATCAAAAAGAACGATTTCTTGGAAAAACTGGGCGACCAGCAGGGCGAACGATGAGGCACGTAGTGGAATGTTTAACCTAATCGCGAACACAGTCATGACGAGGGAAGTGAGGCACCACCTTCAGCTAGCCGATTCGCCCCTTTGTCCGTCATGCGGTCGAATAGACAACGTCGCGCATCTGATCCTTGGGTGCAACGATAAAACCAGAGAATGGGAAGCTCTAAAAAAGATCTATAAAACCTGGGACGTGTTCGGTGGTGGTGCCACTACCGACATAAATCTGATTGAACTTTCGGCTCTTTCCGAGCTTCAAATCCTTCATAATGACCACCCTAATCGTGGAATTCACACGGATGAGAACCGCGAATAAACATTCCGCTAAAGGCATGCAAGCATTGGTGGAACGGATGTGGCTGTCCCCGGTACCGGACACACTCGTCCGTGGTTAAAAAGTTGTTTTTCTGAATACCTGTGCTTCAAAGCTATCAATAAGTCCAACCAAATCTAATGTTCCGTTGCTAAGCCAAATATTTCCTTCTATATTTGGTGAACCCTGCCTTTATTATTTCCTTCCACAGTATTGTTCATGGTCACAATTGTTTCATGCAATGAATATGAATGTATGTCTATGTAAGTGTGTAACCATAATAAAAAAAATATTCTGTAACCATAATCTGTAAGCTGACAATGTGTACAATGTAAACACTAGCAGTGTAACATACAGTTTTTGTCTTGACGTGACTACGTAGCATCGCGCAGCCTGGGTGGTAAGGTTTCTGACCTTCAACACGCGCCAATCCGGTGGCGGCGGGGTAACGTCCTCGCCGACTAACCCAAAGGTCGCGGGTTCGATTCCCGCCTAGGTGGTTTTCCCTCCATCTAGGGCTTGGGTGTATGTGATTGTCTGAAATGTAATGTCTGTAATGTAGGGTTAGGCGGAAAAAGGGACTATTAGTCTCAACCTCTCCCAATTAAGTCGATAAATAAATCGCCTGCGAGCGCTCGTTCGAGCTAGATCGCGTTTCTAGTGGACCCCTGTCGAGTAGCTCGGTGGAAGCACAAAATGCGCGATTGATCAGTAATATAGCATCAAATTTTGTGTTGGACCGGGGACATTGAGTACGAAGACGTTGGGCATGATTCTTCAAGTGTTCAAGGATGAAAGCATATCATAAACTGCAGTTTTTAAGTGTCACAAGCTCTTCAAATGTGGAGGACGAGCCCCGCGCTGGACGGTCGTAGGCGTCAAGAACCGACGACAGCGTGCAACGTGCGCATGAAATGCTGAATGCAGACCGTTGGTTAATTATGCGCATGGTTGTAGGTCGTATTGGCATTGATAAGAAGACAGTGCATTATCACTGAAAATTTGGAGATGTGAAAGATCTGTGAGAGCAGAGTCGAGTGCCTGCTTTCGAAACCTTCTGCAACGACATCATGACGACTCACCAACCCCCTTCAAGTACCGACTTGGGACCAACAGACTATTTGCTATTCCCAAAATTGAAATCCTCCCTCAAAGAACACCACCATGGGACCGGAAGTGCCCTCGAAGAACCTTGCACGCGCGCACTTACGGATCTTCCGGAATCCGCCTATCAAATACTCTTCGAGTGTCATATAATGGAATAGAACGTTCGCCGAAAAATATTAAGCCTAATGAATCCTCCGGGCCCGAAGAAACACCCGCTCGTGTATTTAAGGATCTAGCTTCGGAAATTGCGCTGTACCTAGAAATCATATTTAAGAAGTCGCTGGTAGATCACAAGGTTCCCAGAGATTGCGAAACGGCTAATGTAACAGCAATATGTAAAACTGGAGACGAGGAGGAAACGAGAAAAAATACAGACCCATTTTCCTCACATCTATTTCGTGCACAGTAATGGAATATATAGTTGCTAGTTCGATCGTGAAACACCCAAATAATCAAAAGGTATTTAGGAAAAATCAGCACGGTTTTCGAAAGGGTAGATCCTGAGAGACACAAATTGCGCTTTTGGTTCATGATATTCTTATTTCGGGAGTGAGTAATGTTCCAGTAGACGCGATTTTTCTACATTTTAAGAAAGCCTTCCGCAAAGTACCTCGTAGTAAACTACTCGCAAAGCTAGAATCACATGGCATGGATAAAAATATCCGGGGATAGATTAAAGACTTTTTGAATTGTCTGGTACAAAGAGTAGTGATAGATGGAGTTAGCTCAAATGCAGTACAAGTTACTTCAGGTGTTCCCTTGGGAAGTGTAATCGGACCTCTATTATTTCTGCTTCACGTTAACGACGCTGACTCCGTAATCACTAGTGAGATGCGTTTATTTGCCGACGATACTGTGGTTTACCATGATATCCGTGATCCTGAGGACACAGCAGCTTTGTAAGATAACGTTTAATGCTATACAACGCTGGAGCGACACTTGGCCATTCGAACTAAACTCAAGTAAGTACGTAGTCATAAATATTTGGAAAAAGAGCCATTTCCACACGAACGCCTACTGCTTTGGGAGCTCCGCAATTGAATGTTTAGACTCAATTACATACCTAGGCGTTATCTTTACTCACGATCTCTCCTCAGCGAAATACATGCGGGGAATATGTGGAAAAAGCTGGTAAAAAATTAGGATTTATCAGAAGAGTACTTATGTTTGTTCAGGTTCTTGCTTTGGCACGTTCTATTTTGTTTTTATTTCTTCAAAAATTCTATTTTCAGTTTGAGTGGAGACTGTTCCTTTATTTATTGGCTGGAATTCGACCGGGCGAATGAGCGAGAGAAAGTAGGACCATTCATTTTCCCAAACTTTTTTCGTGCGTGGGAGTTTATTTTGAGTTTTAATTTCCATTATTTTCTTTTCCTCTCGCATTTTGGGGCATTCACAGGAATGAAGAGAGTTGTTATCCCTCGCCATAATCACATCAGGCTTCAAAATTGCAAATCGTCTCTTTACGTTTACCCATGACGCAACGTGGAAAAGTTGGCTCGCCCTCGCATCGAAGGGAGATAAACGAGGTCTATCGGGGATCGGGATGGTGCAGTGGCCCACCCAGAGTGCCCGGGTTCAAATCCCGGCGATGGTGAATATTTTTCATCGGTATCTCGATCCCTACTTGAGGTGCTTTGTGGAGGGCACTTTGAGGGAGTATACCGTTCGTCGGAGCTGCGGACCCCTTGGCGCCTTTCGTAAAGAGTAGGATAATGCCGACGCCGGGTTTCTCTCCACCCTTAATCCTTTCCTGTCCAGTCCCTAATGGCGCACATGACCTCAGCTGTCAATCGCCTCGCCTAAATACTACTACCACTACTACTACGAGGTCTATCCAATAAATACGAGAACTAATGCAATCTGGCGGCCATGACGCGGACTATAGCCCCACCCACAAGCGGCGCTAGTTGCCCGAGACCCAATGAGCCGTCTCTGTGCTTGGCGGATCGTCGAGCTGTGCGTATGGTGACAGTACTGTTAGTTTCTCTGGTCCTTTTTTTTAACTGTTTGTCGTCGAAAATTGAAATTGACGAAATAACGGAGCAACGAATCAGCGTCAAGGTTTTTGGTGAAGTGGGGTAAAAGTTATCAAGAAATTACTGAAATGTTGACAAATATTTGCGGTGATAATGCTCGGAATAAAACGCCCGTTTTTAAGAGGATTAAATCAAACTAATCAATCAAGAAAAAGCCGATCGAAAACCAAAGTCATGCTCCCAGTTATCTTTGATATCAAAGGTGTTGTTCATTATGAATTTCTTCCTGAAGGACAAACAGTAAATGCTGAGTTCTACCCTACAGTTCTCGAGCGTTTGAGAGATCGCTTGCGTCGTGTGCGACCAAATTTGACTCGAGGCGATGGATGGATCCTTCACCATGGCAATGCACCAATGCACATTCAGCATTGATTGCTCCCCAGTTTCTGGCAAAAAGTTCAATCGCCCTTCTTGATCATTCTCTTAATTCGCCAGATCTCGCCCACTGCGACTTTTTCGTGCTCCCAAAATGCAAAAATGTGATGAGGGGACATCACTGGGCACAATAAAGCAAGAAACGAATAGAACACTAAAAGCCTAACTGCCAAGAGGACTTCCAAGGGTGCTTTACAAAGTGGAAAAGAAGGTGGAATAAAAGCATAGCAACGAACGGAGAGTACTTGAAAGGGGAAAAAATCGATGTAGACCAAAGTTGGCAAAATAAAGTTTTCATGGTCTCATTTCGCGTATTTATTGGACAGACTTCGTATGAACAAAACGTTGGAAGGCGGAGCTTTGCATAGGGTTCGGAATGAACGGTCGCACTAGGACTCACTTCGCGCCTTATAAAACCCTTTTCAGGGAGCTGGTCAAAGGAGGAGAATGTGAGGGCAATGGATGTTTTGTTTATTGTCTCGACGTTTTTTATGTTGTCAATCGGCATAGTGAGTGCATAATTATGGTGAGCGCGGCCTTTTTCATTAATGCTTTTGGAAGAAATTTTGTTCCTTTCACTCAAATATTCTGACTCTCGGAGGAAATTTCTGGGCACGCAATGCGCCCGCGGCTATCACGACTCCTCCTCCCCTTGAGGCACGCCTCATCTCCTCGCAGAGACTGTGCCCTGTTTTGTTTTCAACGAACAACGGCGTAATTAGAGGCATATATTTATTTAATTTGCCGATGGGCATCATGGGAGACAAGAGGGTGAATTTTGATTTCTTACCTTCTCAACTTCGATTGACGCGACCAGACCCTCATTAATACGAATTATTATTTCAAGCCTCGAGGCATGGACCTGGAACCGGTGGACGGCAGGCGAAGTCCCTTTCGAAAGACCAGTGCAAAGACTCCTAGACCTACCACTCCCCCATGTCAAAAATGGAATTCCCTTTTCTTCCCAGCTACATTGTAACCTTTTTACCCCTCCAACCTCCCTCTCTGACCAACCCCCCCCCCTCCTATGATCAGAAGGTATATATAGCCAGCGTGCTTCTATGAGGACCACCTGATGATGACCTTCAACGTCGAAACCTGGGTCGTGTTTTTAAAATAAAGTGTGTGGAATTACAAAGTCAATTGTTTCATTTCATTTCAATATGTTATGCAAATTCCACAAAGTTACGCCTGAGACGACAAATTGGAAAGTGCCTTTTTCCGTTGCATTCCTGTCACTTCATACAATCCCACCACAGCACACCTTATTATTACGTCGACATAATTACAGTCCGGCTCCATTCGACCTGGTGTCACCGCAAGTCGCACACCCTTCAAACGAAGTAGGTGCCCAAGCACACCCTGGCACCACAACCAGAACCGCCACTGAATTTCTGGATGGCATGATTTCCCAGATAATGTAGCGGCAGCAAGGAACGAAATGAAAAGTTTTATCGACATTTTAATATTCTCGCGTAACATAGTTTCGCGATTCACGACATAACGACATATCTTTAGCCCAGCGATGTTGAAAATACATTTTTACCCCCATCGTACAATATATCAATAAAATTTGAGATATAAAGTGCAGTACAGATAGATTTAAGATGTCATTTTTCCCACGACCAATAAGGGATCAGAATAAACTGGCTTTGTCGACCGCGCAAGGAGGGAAAGGTGTCTTTGGTCAACGGTCGTCTTGTGAAATCACCTCCTCCCATACACCCTAGCGGTGGCTCGCAGGTGTCAAATAAAACTAAAACAACATAGTTTCTAGCAATGTATCCCACATACATGTTCATACCTTGCCTCGACGGCGTGCCGCTAAGCGGGACATTCCTGCCAGGAGCTGACTACATTGTATTTATTCATTCGCCATAGTCTTCCACGTCCACTTGGAAACCAATATTGATTTCGTTGCCGTCGCTCTTTATTTCTCCCAAGAGAAAATGCAGTCGTGCCTGAATTAGGAAGAAGCGAGATAGCCCTGGTGAACAAAAACACAGGGAAACACTTCAATTAAACTCACGCATATTTCGAATTTCGGTGGCCAAACCACCGAAGGTTACGCGTAATACGTGTGGGTTTCATTTATTTTATTTATTTATGTACCCTGCAAGCCACCGCTAGGGTGTGTGGCAGGGGATGAATACACACGAGACTAAGTTTTATCATTATTTAACCTTTTTTAACCCGAATACAACTCTATCGCGGTCGGATAAATGTTATTCTAATCCCTTATCGTTCGTGGAGAAAATGATATGATCTCTCCTACTGTTGAGATCATAGAGCAATAGTGATCTCTCCATTTTCGTGTGTTCCTCTTGAGTTTTTGTTGAGGTTGATTACCGTGTTTATGGTTTGTGTGTGTGCGTGCGCGTGTGCGTGCGTGTGGGTGCGCGTGTGTGTACGCGTGTATACTATGATATGACTGCTTTATCTATAAAGCAGTCAGTACTTCCGTTTCTTCCGGGGAAGAAGGAGCTAAATTCCGTCGAAATTATTAGGAAATAACGTGTGACTGTTCGTTTCATGTGTTCTTGTATTGTTTGTTGCTGTCTAAGCTTTATATATAAAAGCATATATATATACAACAAATAAATAAACAAGAGTGTATATAAAGATATATATATATATATATATATATATATATATATATATATATATATATATATATATATATATATATATATATATATATATATATATATACACATTCAAACACGAAATCCCGCCAAACGGCGAATAAATACTCATATATACAGAAACAGATATAAGGAAACGGGATAGGAACACATATAAAGGACGAACACAATAGAGGTGGGGAAGGCGGAATCGAACGGATCACAAGAGTAAAAATATTTCTGTTTCTGTATATATGAGTATATATATATATATATATATATATATATATATATATATATATATATATATATATATATATATATATATATATATATATATATATATATATATATACACTTGTTTATTTATTTTTTGTCTGGCATGCCTGCCCAACCTATAAATCCTCCCACCACGTCTATCGAAAGAGTCACTGGAGCTGAGTCGGTAAATAAACAAGCTCGTACCATGGCAACTGATTTCATGTTTCTTGCGGTGGTTGCGATAGCAACGGCTATCGTAGGCAGTGTTATCGATGGACAGAAGCGCTTGATCTTTTTCCCATTCACATCGCGGGAATAACAGCTAAATTAATATTTGAACACCACCAAAGAACGGTGGGAATACTTCAATCGGTAAGTGTGAAATTAAACGACAAACTACATAAAAATGATATCTAACGAAGAGGCATGTGAAAGCATTGATCGCGGAGACAGTGAATTGGATCACAATTACTCGAGCAACACACATTTCGAGACGGCTCTAGATTTAAGCAGGAAGAATTTACGAGAATTGCCACAAACCATGCTGAAAGAATACAAATCGCTAAAGGTAATTTATTGGTGTAGCAAGGTAGGTGCTTTGTTTATCAGTGTAAGAGAGGCTAATCTATCACTTCCAAATATTTTCTTGTTTTACTTCAGTGCTTATATCTGGAAAAAAACCTCTTGAGAGAACTCCCCGATGAGCTGTTCCATGAACTACCATTTCTATCTTGGTTAGATGTGAGAAACAACCGATTGAGGGATTTTCCAAAATCAGTAGCAAATCACAGAGCCTTAGAAGTAGTTCTTCTCCAAGGAAATAAGCTACAATCTCTTCCTCTGGAATTAGGTCTGTTCTCATCCATCAAGAATGAGAAATTTGCCAATCGGACTTTAAAATTGAGTATCATTTTCAACATTGTATATTTTAAAACATATATGTGTAACTCATAAATCTGAATTTCATTTGCCACAGCTGTTATCATTTGATTATTGGAATTTATTTGATGCATGCAAATTGAATTAAGATTAAGTTCAACAGATTCAGGCTTGAGGTCGTGGAAGTTCATCATAATGAAATAAGGACAATTTGCACTTTTCCACAGTTTATTTAACGTACGACGCGTTTCAACTCACAGAGTCATCATCAGGTACAAGACAAACTGTCCTTATTTCATTATGAATTAAGATTGTTTTCTTTAATGCCTAGAGTAATTATGGGCATATTCCTTTGTGATATTGGACTGATGTATTTCTTGGAGTATTTTCATCTTAGGGTATAATGCCAATTAGAGTAGTCTTGGGAAAACAACTATTACAACAAACGTTTCAAAAATGAAATTTGCTACTTAACATGGTGTACCTAATTACCACCGAAAATATATACCACAGTGATGTAATAATGGCATCAGTGTTTTCAATGAACCAAGTAAATACCGTATTTTTCCATCGATAATGAGCACCCAGAACCTTGTAGTTATTATAAATTTGTATAGATACCGCGCGCCCAAGGCTTCATAGTTATCTTGAACGCGAAAAATATGCGCGTAAAAATTGTATAGATATGTGTATATATATTAAGACGGATTGTTTCCGTCTAAATATCAAGAAATAACGTGTGAGTGTTCTTCTTTTTTTGTGTTTCTATATTGTGTGTTACTGTGTATTGTACTATTCGGCACTTCCGTGTTACGTCTACGAAAGCATATATATATATATATATATATATATATATATATATATATATATATATATATATATATATATATATATATATATATTTATATATATATATATATATATATTATTTTTATATATATATTTATATATATATATTTATATATATATATATTTATATATATATATATATTTATATATATATATATTTATATATATATATATTTATATATATATATATATATATATATATATATATATATATATATATATATATTTATATTTATTTATTTATTTATTTATATTTATATATATAATTATATATACATATATATAATAACAGCGTGTAGAAATACGCCTATATTGAATGTGTGTAAAAATACGTCTATGCCTGGATTTTTTCAATTTGCATTCCATAATGCGCATTGCCATTTTTTCGAACATTTTTGTCTACATAATGCACGCGTTTACAATGAGAAAATACATACGCTCCGGTTTGCCACCAAATAGCATTCACTTGGACAGTTTTAGCAGTAGTGAAAGGGAAATGTTTTGTGAGAAAAATCACTTAAAGCTAAAAACTCATTATGATGCCATTTATCATATCGATGCCTTGCTTATGCAGTGAAATACTTATTTTTTTAAGTTCTGGTTGATCATTGAATTTGTTTTGAACACACTGGTGGTGCCTAGAATGAAATACTTCAGTATCCCTAAATTGGATAACCATTCAACATTAGGAGTAACAAGTTTGGGAGCTAAATGGATTTTGTAACTTGGGGAACATGCTCCCACCCTCTATCATATATAGGTACTGTAGATGCTTTATCCTTCCAATGGTACAGCAGATTATGGATATTTCAGCCACCTGATAATTGAGGTAGCTATTTATTTAGGATATTATTATTATTAGTGATCTACCGGTTGAGGCATGTTTTTAGATGGACCCAAAAACAAATATTTCACTTGTCTCTCTTAATAAAACACAACCCAACATTCTACTCTACAAACAGGTTCCTCTTCATCTCCATGTACTTCCTTCCATTCAACATCCCTATCCTACTTCTGCCCCTTCATTGTTTGCCAAACATTCTCCCCTCTATCACAGTCTTCAACATCCCACTTCCAATCGAAATGCTTTGCATCCATCTCTTTTTTGTCTCCTCCCTCTCCTCCTCCACCATACCCAGGATCTCTTCATTTGTTTTGCTTTCTGTCTACTTCATCATCTCCATCCAACTCCACACTAAAATTTCAAAAGCTTCCCATCTAAACCTATCATCTTGTTATATTGACCATGTTTACGCACTTCAATGGCAATGAAACATAATCATTCTCCATATCACAGTTATAACTAGCCATTTCTCAGCATCATTACTCAACATCCCTATCATCAATTCACTCCTCCTAGGGAAAGCCTCTTTGCCTTACAGAATTTTTCTCCTTATGTCCCTACTACTTTGACCTTTTTGGTCCAAAACACTTATGTAAACCACAAAGCCTTTGTTTTAGTTACATTCATTTTCATCCCTAACTATTGCACTGATTTTCCAATTCCCTCAATAATGGCAACCACTTGGCTGACTTGCAAATTAAAACTTGGTTATCAGCAAACTTAACTGATTTAATGAATTACCTGCAAACTTTGTCTTAATTTCTTCCCATACCTCTTTGTAATATAGGTTGAACAGCCCAGGTAATAATGGACAACCTCACTACTCTTCCTAACACTGCCCATCCGGACTCCCAGTTCCCTATTCGCACCTGAGCAGCCTGAGACATGTACAGGTTGCAGATTAGCCTCCTTTCCCTACAATCTATTCCTATTTCCTTCAATATACTCATTAGTTTCTTCCAATTTGCTCTATCAAATGACTATTCGAAATCTATCAAACAGGTAAATACTTACTGATTGTATCCTATATATTCTCTCTATTAGTAATCTCATTACTGCAAAGGCATCACGCGTACCTCTCCCCTTCCTAAACCCAAACTGATCATCCCCTAAGCAATAATTTGCCCTACTCTCTATCCTTTTGTTTATGATCCTGAGAACAACTTTAGCTGCGTGGGATGTCAAACTTATCGTCCTGTAGTCCTCACATGATGTAGCCTTTACCTTTTTTGGAATAGGAACTAAAACTAATCTCACAAAGTCTTCCGGCCAGATTCCTTCCTCATGAATACTACAGATCAGCCCATATAGCCTCTTCCTCCTAAAGTTTCCTAAACATTTAAATAGTTCCGTGGGAATGTTATCCACCCCCACGGCCTTATTTAGTTTCATCTCCCTTAATGCTCTTTCCATCTCATCATCAAGTATGCTTGGACCTAATATATCTTCATCTCTCCCATGTTCTCTTTCTGTGTCTAACCCTTCTGGCTTAAGTTCTTTACTTCTCTTGGATCTTCTCTGGTGCAACTATTTTGTTACCCGACTTATCTCTAGATGGTAACACAGATATCCCCTTCTTACTTCCCAATAGTGTTTTAACCTTCTTTTATTGGCACCAATTTTGCCCTTCCTCTGTTATTTTTCCATATCCTTGCACTGCATCTTCCACCAGTCTTCTTTTGCCCTATTTGTTACTTTAATTGATCTACATGTATTATTTAACTCTTTATGATTCCTTCTGCCTACCTCTGTATTTACATACTTCCAATTCCTTTTCTCATCTCTCGTTTTAATCATCTCATCTGTAATCCATGGTTTCCTTGTCCTTTTCCTATTAAAAGATCTATAGTATTGTTTGCAGCTTTCAGTATTCTTTTTTTGATATATTTTCATTATTCCTCGATGGTACTCAGCTCCTTTCCCTCACTCATGATTTTCTCTACAGCCTGCTCCTTCCTTGTCAATCCTGTTAGTGCTTCTACATTCCATTTCATAACTTGCCACCCCTGTCTTATCTTTTTTAATCGGACGCTACACTCCATAACAACTAAATCATGATCAGAGTCCTCATCTGCTCGCATGCAGCTATGCCAATTCATTGAGCTGTTCCTAAATCTGTGCCTAACCGTAATATAATCTAACTGACACCTTTCTGAGTCACCTGGCATTTTCCATGTATACCTTTGTCAGGTCTACCTGCTTCTTTTGTGTTGTCTAAACCAAGTGTTGGCGATGATTAACCCCTGTCTCCGCCAGAACTCAATTGCTTTCTCCCCGCGCCCATTCCTAGTACTTAAACCATAGTCCCCCACCTCATCACCATCTCTTCCTTTGCCTACCGTCGCATTCCAATCCCCATCACTATCAAATGTTTCCCTGCAGGAACACATGCCATTTTGTCCTCTAACTGATCATATCCCCTGGACTTCTTCTTCCTTCTTCCTATTTGGGAAAAAGAACATCAAATATGAGTATTAAATTAGAAAAATATCTAGTTTTTTTTCTTGATAGAGACTGCCTTATAACTAAATATCTGGGACAGGTATCTGTGCAATATACATCAGCAAAAGAATGGGCATTATGGCCAAAGTACTTTCAGACATGTTAATGAATTCTCAATACTCCCTTTTGCCTGTCTCTTGATCTCCTTACTTCCTCCCCCACCCCTTTGAGCCATGAGGAGTGTTGGTTCCTCTTACTGTCTTAATACTTTATCTCTGCCTATATACCCCATTATGTAACTTTAACTCTGCCCGTAACTGTTTACGTACACTTTGCAATGACACATCGCACAGCTGCTGGCAGTTGCTTCGTTATATCCTGTTGCATTTCTACCCCATCTCCCAGTTTGCCCAATACCTGAACCTGGATCTAGCCAATGGGAAATTAGTCTGTGACTATTTTTAAAAAGCAATGCATTTTAGGAATTAGAAATTTCTCTTTGGGAAACATTAACAGAAATATCAATCAGGAGATGAATAAATACGTAGCAGAGCCTACCCTTGTATCACTTCCATCTGGAAATTGCCTGGAATCTTCTTTTAGAAATAATTGCAGCAAAAAAGGCATAGCTAAAAGATTTCCTTGTATGAAATAAAGAAATGGAAATAGACAGCGGTAGTATGATATGGGACATTTATCTTTAGTACTCTGAATAGGAAAATGAAATAAACTCCAAAAATTTTAAAATTCTTAGATTGGTATGGAATGCATTTGCCCACCTTCATTCTGACGTTAAGCCTCCAATCTCTTATTTTTCCTCATGGGGAATTATTCTTAGCAGCAAATTTGAAGGGCCTCTACATAGTCACTCCCCTGATTATCATTGCCCACTCTGATTATCTCTCTGGAATTTGTACTGTCTGATTTTATATAAAGAGTTCAAATAAGTCACCTATGCCTTCAATCTCTTGTAAGTTTTTCTTTCAAGACTTCCTCCAAATATCCTAAATTCCTTCAAAACTAGCAATTGTCAACAAGCAGCCTACTCGATTGTCTGCCTGCCTAGATTATGTCATTACCAATTGTGGTCCTGAAATGTATAGTGTAAGTGTTATTCTGTCTGACCATCAAGGTATAAGCTTCACTTTTAAGGCTCAAATAACTCCAAAGGAATTCTCAAATAGAAGTAAAATCATAGTTATTGTACCTATAATGGTAGAAGGTTTAGAGTTTCAAACTGCTTCTATCTTGTATCAATTGACATAGTACTTGCTTAGGCTCTCTTCACCAACTTAATTTTCCAAATTTTTTAGGTAATTTCCGAGATATTTTTTAATGTTCAACTAATTGATGATCAGGACATTGCTTTCTCCATTAACCATGAGTCTCATTCTTAATTTTTCTTCAATACTCAACTTTTTATCTTACATTTTCTTGTGTGTGACTTTTGGCCTTCAGATACTAAATTTGAATTTTCAATTTAACTAATCCATGTATGTCATTATCTAAATAAATGCGTAAAAAGGGGTTAGATTATGTTATGGCACAATTTTGGGTCATTTTATTCTTCACACAAGATTAGAAATTTATCTCAATAATTTTCATTGGTTTATGCACCAATGCTGGACAACGCTGGCTATGAAGAGACATTAGTTAACAAAGGTTTGTTTCCTGGATGATGGTTTTTGATGCCATGCAATATTGATGTGACATGAAATCCACTCCCATCAACCTCCATCTGGGCTTTCGGCTCTGAGTAATGATGAAACTATTGTAAAAATTATTGAAATAGGATGCATTGTCACTTGTAGCTAAGTATTAATATCCATCTATCATAATTTTTTGGAAACAATCAGTAGTAATGAGATCTTTCTTCATGCAACTGACGTAGAAATTGTAAAAAAAGAGCAAGCCTGTCTTCATCAGTATAGAAATTGCTACTGGAGTACAAATTATAAATTATACTACCTATAATCAAAGGGCTCTGTGAAATTATAGGCAAGCTCCCATGCAATATATAATGATTATTAAAAATTTTCTATAGATTTTAACATAATATCTTTGTCTAGGAGTATGTAATAATATATGCAAATGAAGATAAATTTTTCAACTATTACATACAGAACATGAAAAAAGAGAAATGGGATGAATTAATAATATTTTCTACTGTGATTAATCAACTCATGGATTTTATTCTGAGGTTATAATCTTGCACAGAACCCTTTAAAAAGTGAATTGTAAAATTTAAATCACAAATACAGCAAATAAGTTAAAATTCAAACAAGAACGCGTTTCCTCGAATGAGAATTCTCTGCTGGGTTAGCGAAACCTTCCCCAGACTTCTCTGAAGCATTATACTTGACCACAATATTGTAAACAGATGATCTGAGGTACCAAAAGAATCAAACTATCTCGAAATATAATGCCCAGCGTGAACACTTTCGACAATAGCAGCTCTTCAATTGTACTCCGCTCTTGTACATAACATCTCGGCCATTTTGAGGTGATGACTGTTTACTAGATGCCCATAGCTTTCAAAAACGCCAATCGCGACCTCCAGTGGAACTACGATATGGTGGGAAATTCAAGCTTTTAATTTTTCCATATTTCAGCGCCGTGTCCTGTATGGCTAGAGGGTTTTCTGGCAGAAATGTTAGGTGCCCAGACCGACGTGGGTGTTTCTAATCTATTCAAATTTTAAGATAGCATTTATTATGAAAAATAAGCTGATTTACTTGATAAGAGTTACAAGAGAGTTTACATGAGAGTCACAAAAATGATTCACTCAATGAAAGACTTAATTTTTAAAAATACTTAAACCTCTTGAGATTCAACATGCACAGACATATGAAGAGTATAGTCAAAATTTCAATAAGGTTATCTTTTTGATTTGAAGGACTTGTTCCAAAGTTAAGAGGCCTGCAGATTTCGGGGAATCCATTATTCTTCCCTCCAGAGAACGTAATTCGTCAGGGCATTTCATCGATTTTGAGTTGCCTTCGGGATGAATGCAGAACATGCTCTATATACACAAAGGAGGGAGCTAATGATGATTTACAATTTCCGAATGCTGGCAAGTGTGTTAAACTCACAATTATGGAGCACTTCATTCATGAAATTTTGAGCAAACGTGGACTAATTATCTACTATTATTTCCTTTATTAGATGACACTGTAGAGAATGCAAGTTTGGCAACTGAAAGTCTTCAAGGTGGCCATAACCATGCGCCCAATATTAAGATGAACGTCTCCAGATGTATCACAAACTGCCAATTAATGCCAAAAGTTACGAATAAAGACTCTACCACAGCAACAGATTACTTAGCCGAGGTGGGTAATGAGAGTTACAAAACTATGAGTAGGAAAACTTGAGGGAAACTATGCACCTCAAATGAGCATTAAAGAAATCGGTCTTAGTACTAAATTGGTTGTAAGCCTGCTAAAGAGACAGTTTATCATTCCTTGAGAGAATATAAACTGGGCAACATTTTTTTTGCTAGAATATGAGCTTACAACGTCATTCCAAGAGTTGACAGTTCATAAAATATTTGAAATTAATTGATCACAAATTAGAGGTTGCCTATGCATGTTGAAGTGATGAATCTATTGCTTAATTGTCAATTTCTGCAATGAGGTAGTTGTACGCACTTTAATATCATGTAAAGAAACAGAAGTTGTGACAATGAACATCATGCTTTTGTTTTTGACCACTCTAGCTTTTTGTAAACTTTGATTTTAATTGCAATCGAAAAGTTATGGAGAGCAGGAGATTCAATCCAAGATATAAGTGATGGATAGGTTTCTGCAACCTTTGCCTCAAGATGAAAGAGTCCATCAGTTGCAATCAAAGAGGCTCAGGTATTTTGGCATTCAGCAAACATTCCTCAAGTGAAAGTGAACCACGAACAAGAGGTTCTCCAAAGTCAGGAGGCAAAGGCTCACTTTCAGCAAGCAGCAATATATCCACAGTGTAGTGATACAGCTTAGAGTGAGCAAAGCAACAAAGAATTCAAAGCTCATGAGGCCAAGAGATCCCATCTTAAGAATTGAGCAGCTATTGATCACAAACACGTAGGTGTGCTAGGTTTTTGTGAGGTGAGATGGAGAGACGGCAGTGATTGCTGAAGCGATAGGTAGAGCTTAGAAGATCAGTGTGGTTGGTGGGGAGTGAATGTGAAGCGGGTGAGGTGTAGTTTGAAATGGGAGAGCGGGGAGAAGGGCTGTGGGCATGAGAGTTGGTGAGCGGGAGAATTCTATTGATAGACATAAAAGCAGACCACACCATCCTATTATTCTCTATGCATAAATGCTGACCAGCGGTCACCACAAGGAAGAAATAGTCTGTATGATCAATTAGAAAAAAACTGGGATGGTAATAAGGAGCCATTGGTAGTGTTTCCCCTATTGTAATGGGCGATTAGAATGCAGTGGTGGGTGAAGAGAGAGATGGATGTAGGTATGAGAGTATAGTTTAGGGTACTACTAGTTTTTACTGCTTATTTCTGCCAAAATAAGAGGAAAAATATGGTAAAAAACTTAACATGTGAAGTTAATTTCTATGAAACCAATGATGCTTGAATTTAATGGGGAGTAGTAAATGTAATGTTTGTTATTTTTACTTCTGGTGAAGAAAGTTACCGCGAGACTGCAGTGGACTACTTGAAATTGAGAAGAGAGATATGTATAACTACTGACAATGATATTTTTCAGAATGCCGACTCCCTAAAATATAAACATGTGTATTTAATTTGTCGCAGTGGCAGGCTCTTAATTGGTGAATTTGCGCAAATGTATGATGGAAATAGAATGGAATTGTATCAATCCATTTATTTTATCCACATCATACATTTTGATGTGGACTGATGCTTGTTGCATTCTCCACACATCTAATATTTTATTACTATATTTTGTATGTCCAATTAAGAGAAGGATACCTCTCATCTATATTAAACATCCAAATATT